>NW_021216059.1:0-1607 GCF_002162155.2 Triticum dicoccoides | reverse complement strand
GGGATCTAGCCCTTTGACTTTGCATGGACGGGCTTTGACCAGTGGACCTCCCCACCCGGTTGTGTTATGTCAGCCTATAGGAATACTTTGGAGCAACATCCGGGCCAGACCCACAGCAAGATCCCCTCCGTGTAGACCCCACACGTCCGTTTCCCCCCTCCAGGTGCCGGCGGCGGCGCCGTTCGTGAGGGGGGCACACCCCGGACACGCGTGTCGGGCGTTTGCAACCGCCACAACACTTCCAGACTTGTGAGAGGCCGCCTACGCAAGATTTGGCGGCATGCTAGCCCCCGGAGGCTGCCGGCCACAGCCGTAGACGCGCGAAGGGCAATCCGCGTAGAGGGAATTTTTCGGATACTTCTCCATCACCAAAAATTATGAAAAAATACCGTCGTTCCTATAGCACATGTGCCCACGTCGTGCAAAAAAACTCATGATTTTATCGCGCTCTGAGTATTTACTAATGTTGACGCCGCATCATTACCGCAGAACGTCTACTACCGTGTCATCGCCGTCCGTGAGGGGGGGCCACACACCGGAGATGCGTCCCGCCTCTTCGGACATGCCACCACACCACCCCGCATGTATGAGGGCCCGGTGCGACGCTCCGGAGGCATTGCTACCCCCCCCCCAAGTGCCCCCGTCCCACCTAACCCTGTAGCGTTTGACCACGGGATCTAGCCCCTTGACTTTGCACGGACGGGCTTTGACCAGTGGACCTCCCCACCCGGTTGTGTTAGGTCAGCCCATAGGAACACTTTGGAGCAACATCCGGGCCAGACCCACAGCAAGATCCCCTCCGTGTGACCCCACGCGTCCGTTTCCCCCCTCCAGGTGCCGGTGGCGGCGCCGTCCGTGAGGGGGGGCACACCCCGAACACGCGTGCCGGGCGTTTGCAACCGCCACAACACTTCCAGACTTGTGAGAGGCCGCCTACTCAAGATTTGGCGGCATGCTAGCCCCCGGAGGCCGCCGGCCACAGCCGTAGACGCGCGAAGGGCAATCCACGTAGAGGGAAATTTTCGGATACTTCTCCATCACCAAAAATTATGAAAAAATACCATCGTTCCTATAGCACATGTGCCCACGTCGTGCAAAACATCTCATGATTTTATCGTGCTCCGAGTATTTTGTAATATTGACGCCGCATCGTTACCGCAGAACGTCTACTACCGTGTCATCGCCGTCCGTGAGGGGGGCCACGCATCGAAGACGCGTCCCGCCTCTTCGGACATGCCACCACACCACCCCGCATGTATGAGGGCCCGATGCGACACTCCGGTGGCATTGCTACCCCCCAGTGCCCCCGTCCCGCCTAACCCTGTAGCATTTGACCACGGGATCTAGCCCTTTGACTTTGCACGGACGGGCTTTGACCAGTGGACCTCCCCACCCGGTTGTGTTAGGTCAGCCCATAGGAACACTTTGGAGCAACATCCGGGCCAGATGTTGTCGTGGGCCTATGGGCTGACCTTACACAACCGGGTGGATACATCTACTGCTCAAAGCCCGTCCGTGCAAAGTCAAAGGGGTAGATCCCGTGGTCAAATGCTACAGGGATAGGCGGGACGGGGGCCCTAGGGGGGTAGCAATACCACCGGAGCGTC
>NW_021216058.1:0-1368 GCF_002162155.2 Triticum dicoccoides | reverse complement strand
CAATTGTCGCAGATGTTGATTCTTGGGAACCACCAAGCGATTCTCAAAGAAAACAACACCACGATCATCCATAGAGAAACATCCACCAACTCCCTTCTTAATGTTTCTCTTGATCCGAGAAATTCCTGTGTCTTGCTTTTGAGCAGCGATAATCCGATCCTCAAGATCAGGTTTCGCCACCAAGGTAGAGAGAAATCCGCGAGAAGCTATGTGAAGATTAAGCTTACAGAATTCCTCATGGAGAAGTGGTTGGCCTTGCTGCAACATGAGATTGTTGCAATAGGATTTACGGCTTAGAGCATCAGCCATGACATTGGCTTTGCCTGGGGTGTAGGTAATCCCTAGATCATAATCTGTGATCAACTCCAACCAACGTCTTTGCCTAAGGTTCAGATCCGGTTGGGTGAAGATATACTTGAGACTCTGGTGATCGGTGTAGATCTCGCAACGTTTACCGAGAAGGTAATGTCGCCAGGTTTTGAGTGCATAGACTACGGCTGCAAGCTCTAGATCATGTGTAGGATAATTCTCCTCATGTGGATGCAACTGTCGAGATGCATAGGCAATCACATGACGATCCTGCATAAGAATGCAACCTAGTCCCTGTCGTGAGGCGTCGCAGTAGATAATAAAGTCCTTAGTGAAATCCGGTGGCACAAGTATGGGAGCAGAAGTCAGGCGCCTTTTCAGTTCCTGAAAACTGTACTCACACTGTGGGGACCACTCAGACTTTTTATCTTTCTTGAGAAGTTCCGTGAGGGGTTTGGCTACTTTGGAGAAGTTTTCAACAAAGCGGCGACAATAGCTGGCTAGACCAAGGAAACTCCTAACTTGTTTGACTGTTTCAGGTGGAGTCCAATCGAGAACAGCCTGAACTCTCTCGGGGTTGACAGCAATGCCCTTACCAGAGATTACGTGGCCTAGGTAGGTCACTTCTGGCAACCAAAATTCACACTTGGAGAACTTGGCATAAAGGCGGTGCTCTCTGAGTTTTTCTAACACAAGTCTAAGATGTTCGGCATGCTCTTCCTCGTTCTTCGAGTAAATAAGAATATCATCGAGGTAAACCACGACGAACTTATCTAAGTACTCCATGAAGATCGAGTTCATCAAGCGGGAGAATGTAGCTGGAGCGTTAGTTAGACCAAAGGACATGACGGTGTACTCATACTGACCATAACGAGTGACAAAAGCTGTCTTGGGAATGTCCCCGTTTCTGATTTTGATTTGGTGGTATCCTAACCTCAAATCCATCTTGGAGAAGACTGAGGATCCAGCGAGCTGATCATACAGGTCGTTGATCCTGGGGAGCGGATACTTGTTCTTTATCGTGACCAAATTAACGGGACGATAATCTACAACCATCCG
>NW_021216057.1:0-1109 GCF_002162155.2 Triticum dicoccoides | reverse complement strand
CCGCGCAGGGCAGGGGCGGCGCAGGGCGGCAGCGCGCGAAGGGCAGGGGCGGCGGCGACGGCGGCCAGTACAAGGGGAGGAGCAGGGGAACGGGCGGCGCTCACAGCAAGGTGGCGTCGGCGACGAGGAAGGCTCGGGGACGGCGGACGGTGAAGGCGCGCTCGGGGGCGAGGGCAAGGGCGCGCGGGCTCGGGGGGCAGCGGACGGCGTCGATCTGGGCAGCCTTTCGGTGTCGATGAGCTTGGCGTCGTCGGGCGGGCTGGGGGGCAACTGGCGATGAGTTCGTCAAATTTTCCTAAGTCCTGCTTATATACACAGAGTATTGGTCCCGGTTTGTGGCACCAACCGGGACCAATGCCCTCTTTAGTCCCGGTTGGTGCCACCAACCGGGACCAAATGCCAATTTTCAGCAGCCCAAATGGCGGGAAGCGGCGGCCTTTGGTCCCGGTTGGTAGCACCAACCGGGACTAAAGGGGGGCATTGGTCACGGTTCGTGGCACCAACCGGTGCCAATGCCCCCTTTAGTCCCGGTTGGTGCCACCAACGGGGACCAAAGACCTTGTGCTGCTACGGCGTCAAAAGTTTAGTCCCACCTCGCTAGTTGAGAGGGGTGCGCAGTGGTTTATAAGCCCCACTGCCGCACCCCTCTCGAGCTTCTCTCCATTGCGGGCTTACGAGCCTAATTGTCACTGTTATGCCTGTAGGCCTACTGGGCCTCCTACGGGCCTGAATCCTGGCCCTTGGATGGGTTTCTAGTCGTATTCAGGCCGTGGGGCCCAGTAGGTGGCATTTTTTTGTTTTTTTGTTGCTTTATTTATTTTATTTTCTTTTGTTTTTTGCTTTATTTTTTAATTCTTTATGCTTTTAGTTTTAGAAAAATTATAAACTTTTAGTTAATGCCATTAGTTTTCAAATTTGAAAACACTTTTTTTATTTTTTTGTTTTCTTTGTTGCTTTATTTATTTTATTTTGTTTCTACTTACAACAAAATACTTATTGTTGCTATTTTTTTCCAGTTGTTTTGTTTTGTTTTTTGCATTATTTATTTTCTTTTGTTTTTTTATTCTTTTTGCTTTTAGTTTTAGAAAAATTATAAACTTTCTGTTAGT
>NW_021216056.1:0-721 GCF_002162155.2 Triticum dicoccoides | reverse complement strand
GCCAAAATTGCCAGTGTTGATGACCGACATGTAAGTGCACCTTGGGGTTCAATAACTGTGGAAATTGCTTCGGGACCCCAAAACGGTGAGTAATAGTCCATCAAACGGGCCAGAATCGGCCAAAACTACGAGGGTTGATGACCGACACGTAAACGCACCCCAGGGTTCATTAATCATGGAAATCACTCCGGAACCCGAAAACAGTGAGTAATAGTACATGAAACGGGCCAGGATCGGCCAAAACTGCCAGTGTTGATGACCGACACATAAGTGCACCTTCGGGTTCAATAACTATGGAAATCGCTTCGGGACCCCAAAATGGTGAGTAATAATCCATGAAATGGGCCAGAATTCGCCAAAATGCGAGTGTTGATGACCGACACATAAACGAACCCAAGTGTTCATTAATCGTGGAAATCACTCCGGGACCCCAAAACAGCGAGTAATAGTCCATGAAATGGGCAAGAATCGGCCAAAATTGCCAGTGTTGATGACCGACACGTAAACGCACCCCAGGGTTCATTAATCGTGGAAATCACTCTGGAACCCCAAAACAGTGAGTAATAGTACATGAAACGGGCCAGAATCAGCCAAAACTGCCAGTGTTGATGACCGACACATAAGTGCACCTTCGGGTTCAGTAACTATGGAAATCGCTTCGGGACCCCAAAATGGTGAGTAATAATCCAAGAAATGGGCCAGAATTCGCCAAAACTGCGAG
>NW_021216055.1:0-923 GCF_002162155.2 Triticum dicoccoides | reverse complement strand
AGGAGCGAGAACATGGGATTGTATCGATATGATCAAATGGTTGGTTGCTTGCCTGATGGTTCGATGCACGGATACGGTTCTTCGTTAGGGTAATCACGGTACTCCTCGGGGACAGAACCTGTCGCAAAGGGCATCGATACACAAGCATCACCAAACAATGTGCAACAATATGATGCATGCATGAAACATGGCAATATGAGTGTATTGGGCTAATGCAACTAAAGCCAGAAGGGTTTGAACAAATTTGAATCAAAGATTCAAATTCCAAATTCAAATATGGCCTTTTAAAGTGCCTTTTCTTGTTCTGCTTAAAACATCAATTTAACTTGTTTGATCATGCATGAAAATAGTACAGATGGATAGATTGGATTTTTCTGATCATTTTTCATATATAATTTGTCCAATTTGGAGTTACAGAATAAAAGTTATGAATTTTTGAAGTTTAATTAATATTCTGGAATTTCCTGATTTAATTTAAATCCAGAAAATCAATTACTGTGTCAGCCTGACGTCAGTGTGACGTCAGCAGGTCAACAGAACTGGTCCAGGTCAAACCTGACAGTGGGTCCCGCATGTCAGGGTGATTATTTTAATTAAAACTTAATTAAAACTAATCCTGTTTAATTAACAGGGCTGGGCCCCACCTGTCATTGACTCAGGGGAGTCAACCAGGGCCCACCCGTGGTCAAAGTGGATGTCGGCTGCCGGCGTTTAGTCGCCGGCGAGCCCGACGCGGCGGCGGAAGTGGTTTTGGTCATTTCGGCCACCAGAGGGGCCGCGGAGACCACCGGAGTGGAGCTGAGGCCAACCCGCAGCTCTTGGCGGAGCCCGTTGGGGTCGGGGTGGCCGGAGTCGACGGCGGCGAGCTCGGCTGCGGCCGCCGGGGTTCGGTCGTGCACGGGAACGGTGCTGGAGCTCGAAGT
>NW_021216054.1:0-978 GCF_002162155.2 Triticum dicoccoides | reverse complement strand
TCACATATAATTTCCCGACCGCAGTCTGCACGATTAAAATGCTCCAATATACTCCCTCTGTTTTTATTTACTCTGCATATCAGAGTTGACTAAAGTCAAACTTCGTAATGTTTGACCAAGTTTGTAGAAAATAATATAGGCATTTATCATAATAAATCTATACGATGTGAAAGTACATTGAATAATAAATCTAATATTGTTGATTTGTTATTGTATATATTAATATTTTTGTTTATAAACTTGGTCAAAGTTTGTAAAACTTGACTTTGACCAAACCTAATATGCGAACTAAATAAAAAAGGAGGGAGTACCTTTTTTTTTCAGGCCCTGCTCCCGCGGCATGCATGTGTGTTGCTTTTGGCCCATGTACGTGGAACGTTTTTCATTTAGCTTTTGTTTTCTTGTGTATTTCTGGGTTGTGTCGGTTGTGTTTGTGGGCCGCTGGTTGTTTCACCGAATTCATAGTTAGGGTTACCTTTTGTAAAGGTTACTCCTCATCTTCTCAGGCGTTGATAAGTTGCATACTGCATGTGCACCATTTGTAGTAACATATGAGTTTTTTCCCCTTTTTTCGTACATCCATTCATTAAAAAAAGTTTTATCTTTTGAACCATGAGTCCAAATACCGAACCGTTTTCATTGTTAGATTTTTCGCGTCGAGATTTTTGGAACTAAATCTCATGCTAATAGGTTTCAATGAATATTCTCTAGGAAAAATGCAAAAAATAGGACCAAAATAACGAAAAATGGTAAAAACAAAACAAAAATCAAAACCATCAAAACCGACAATAAAAAAATAATGTCAAAAATAAACCAGAGCCCAAAAGCACAGCTATGATTTTCACTTTTTTTAAGCACAAACTATGTTTCTCGCGGAAGCACACTTTTTTGTTTCCAGAAGAACAATTGAACTTCGACAAAATATTCTCTCCAAAGCCTAGGGCAAGTTAGGCAACATCTGAAAAGCGAAAAAAACCT
>NW_021216053.1:0-977 GCF_002162155.2 Triticum dicoccoides | reverse complement strand
TCACATATAATTTCCCGACCGCAGTCTGCACGATTAAAATGCTCCAATATACTCCCTCTGTTTTTATTTACTCTGCATATCAGAGTTGACTAAAGTCAAACTTCGTAATGTTTGACCAAGTTTGTAGAAAATAATATAGGCATTTATCATAATAAATCTATACGATGTGAAAGTACATTGAATAATAAATCTAATATTGTTGATTTGTTATTGTATATATTAATATTTTTGTTTATAAACTTGGTCAAAGTTTGTAAAACTTGACTTTGACCAAACCTAATATGCGAACTAAATAAAAAAGGAGGGAGTACCTTTTTTTTTCAGGCCCTGCTCCCGCGGCATGCATGTGTGTTGCTTTTGGCCCATGTACGTGGAACGTTTTTCATTTAGCTTTTGTTTTCTTGTGTATTTCTGGGTTGTGTCGGTTGTGTTTGTGGGCCGCTGGTTGTTTCACCGAATTCATAGTTAGGGTTACCTTTTGTAAAGGTTACTCCTCATCTTCTCAGGCGTTGATAAGTTGCATACTGCATGTGCACCATTTGTAGTAACATACGAGTTTTTCCCCTTTTTTCGTACATCCATTCATTAAAAAAAGTTTTATCTTTTGAACCATGAGTCCAAATACCGAACCGTTTTCATTGTTAGATTTTTCGCGTCGAGATTTTTGGAACTAAATCTCATGCTAATAGGTTTCAATGAATATTCTCTAGGAAAAATGCAAAAAATAGGACCAAAATAACGAAAAATGGTAAAAACAAAACAAAAATCAAAACCATCAAAACCGACAATAAAAAAATAATGTCAAAAATAAACCAGAGCCCAAAAGCACAGCTATGATTTTCACTTTTTTTAAGCACAAACTATGTTTCTCGCGGAAGCACACTTTTTTGTTTCCAGAAGAACAATTGAACTTCGACAAAATATTCTCTCCAAAGCCTAGGGCAAGTTAGGCAACATCTGAAAAGCGAAAAAAACCT
>NW_021216052.1:0-1915 GCF_002162155.2 Triticum dicoccoides | reverse complement strand
TCTTCGGTCAAATGTTGGGTCCCCCGGCCCCCATGCTTTGGTACCTTATGTTCCGCTATATCGACTAAGGTAGCGGTTGGAGAACTACTGCGATTGTGTCACGGTTCTTCTAGACGAGCACCTCAGTAGTGAAAGCCAAAAACTGACTGTCATGATATGGCGAGAGACTGGTCGCTGTTCGGGATGTCTCAAGTTCTTAAAGATTTTTTCCGCTTCAGGCAAGGAGTCGGCCTTGTTCGGCTTAGGCGTGTATAGCGCCCCAAATTCGGCCCTCCGAATACCAGGGGCTTCGCCAAAAATTTAAAATCATAGACTTCTATGGCTAAGTGAGAGTGATAAAGCATTATAGTCCGATTGCCTGGTTCATTGCGCTGAACACCTCCCTGGAAGGACCCAAAATTGGGGTAAAGAGTGTTCGGGTTTATCCTGAACACCGCAATACTAGTTACATGGGGATAGAAGCCGACGACTGGCCAACTCTCAGATTTTATAAACGGCCGCACAGAAGGTAATATTTTAAATTAAGAAAGCGTCGCATGGCGCAAAAGAACTCGTTTCATATTACAGGATCACATGGGCATGTTCATTCAAAAATTACATCCTTGGCACACTCATCTGCCACTAAGCGGGAACCCTTCAGGACACTTTCATAGTAATTCTCGGGGCAGCGATGCTCCTTGCCCTTTGGCGACCCCTCCCTCACCAGCTTCACGGCGTCCAGCTTCGCCCAGTGCAACTTCGCCCGGGCAAAAGCCCTGCATGCACCCTCGATGCAGACGAACCACTTGATGACTTCAAGCCGTGGGCAGGCTTCCACAAGCCGCCTCACCAGACCGAAGTAGCTGTCGGACAGGGGCTCGCCAGGCCACATCCGGACTATAAGGCCCCTCATGGCCTGTTCGGCCGCCTTGTGAAGTTCGACCAACTGCTTCAGATGGTCGCTCAAGGACACGGAGTGTTCGGTCCTAGTATACTGAGACCAGAACAACTTCTCCGTTGAGCTCCCCTCCTCGGCCCGGTAAATCTCCGCGGTATCCAGTACACTGCGGGGAAGATCTGCAAACGCTCCTGGAGAGCTCCGAACTCGGGTAAGAAAAAGGAAAGTCTCCTTCACATGCTTGCTTTGCATATTGAATGCCTTACCCGCTGCTATCTTCTTCACCACGTCAATCTCCTGGAGGGCCTTGTGGGCTTCGGCCTTGGTGCTCCGGACGCTTTCAAGCGCCTGCGCGAGCTCGGACTCTCGCGTCTTGGAGTCAAGCTCCAAGGACTCGTGCTTTTTGGTGAGAGCCACGAGCTCTTGCTGCACCTCGCCTACTCGGGCTTCTTGTTTCTCCCGTTTAATGTGTTCTTTGGCCGCTTTGTCTTCGGCCTCGGACAACGCCTTCCTCAAGGTCTCCACCTCGGTCGTGGCCCCTGACAAATTCATGATGATCCTATTACTTTACACCTGAACTTCTTTTTAACTATATAGAAAGGGGTATATCTTACCTTTGCTCTCTTCGAGCTGCCTCTTGGTAAGGCCGAGCTCGTCCTCGGACCGCTTTAGGGCCTCCTTCAGGGCAGAGACCTCCGCAGTACGTGCGGCAGCAGCCAGCAGTGAAGCCTGCACATACACATAGACATACTCTAATTAGACTCCTGAGTTATCATTTGATCCTCTATTCGGCTTTTCTTCGCGAACGCCGAATAGAGCATCAAGGGCTACTATCTATGCGGTAATATTTTCTTATATTTTGATTGCTTACCTCAAAGCCTGTTAGGAGGCCGGCGCAAGCTTTGGTCAGTCCGTTTTTGGCGGACTGAACCTTCTCAACTACCGCACTCATAATAGTGCGGTGCTCTTCATCGATGGAAGCACTGTGAAGAGATTCCAGCAAGTTGTCCGGTGCCTCTGGTTGGACAGAGGACACCG
>NW_021216051.1:0-1915 GCF_002162155.2 Triticum dicoccoides | reverse complement strand
TCTTCGGTCAAATGTTGGGTCCCCCGGCCCCCATGCTTTGGTACCTTATGTTCCGCTATATCGACTAAGGTAGCGGTTGGAGAACTACTGCGATTGTGTCACGGTTCTTCTAGACGAGCACCTCAGTAGTGAAAGCCAAAAACTGACTGTCATGATATGGCGAGAGACTGGTCGCTGTTCGGGATGTCTCAAGTTCTTAAAGATTTTTTCCGCTTCAGGCAAGGAGTCGGCCTTGTTCGGCTTAGGCGTGTATAGCGCCCCAAATTCGGCCCTCCGAATACCAGGGGCTTCGCCAAAAATTTAAAATCATAGACTTCTATGGCTAAGTGAGAGTGATAAAGCATTATAGTCCGATTGCCTGGTTCATTGCGCTGAACACCTCCCTGGAAGGACCCAAAATTGGGGTAAAGAGTGTTCGGGTTTATCCTGAACACCGCAATACTAGTTACATGGGGATAGAAGCCGACGACTGGCCAACTCTCAGATTTTATAAACGGCCGCACAGAAGGTAATATTTTAAATTAAGAAAGCGTCGCATGGCGCAAAAGAACTCGTTTCATATTACAGGATCACATGGGCATGTTCATTCAAAAATTACATCCTTGGCACACTCATCTGCCACTAAGCGGGAACCCTTCAGGACACTTTCATAGTAATTCTCGGGGCAGCGATGCTCCTTGCCCTTTGGCGACCCCTCCCTCACCAGCTTCACGGCGTCCAGCTTCGCCCAGTGCAACTTCGCCCGGGCAAAAGCCCTGCATGCACCCTCGATGCAGACGAACCACTTGATGACTTCAAGCCGTGGGCAGGCTTCCACAAGCCGCCTCACCAGACCGAAGTAGCTGTTGGACAGGGGCTCGCCAGGCCACATCCGGACTATAAGGCCCCTCATGGCCTGTTCGGCCGCCTTGTGAAGTTCGACCAACTGCTTCAGATGGTCGCTCAAGGACACGGAGTGTTCGGTCCTAGTATACTGAGACCAGAACAACTTCTCCGTTGAGCTCCCCTCCTCGGCCCGGTAAAACTCCGCGGTATCCAGTACACTGCGGGGAAGATCTGCAAACGCTCCTGGAGAGCTCCGAACTCGGGTAAGAAAAAGGAAAGTCTCCTTCACATGCTTGCTTTGCATATTGAATGCCTTACCCGCTGCTATCTTCTTCACCACGTCAATCTCCTGGAGGGCCTTGTGGGCTTCGGCCTTGGTGCTCCGGACGCTTTCAAGCGCCTGCGCGAGCTCGGACTCTCGCGTCTTGGAGTCAAGCTCCAAGGACTCGTGCTTTTTGGTGAGAGCCACGAGCTCTTGCTGCACCTCGCCTACTCGGGCTTCTTGTTTCTCCCGTTTAATGTGTTCTTTGGCCGCTTTGTCTTCGGCCTCGGACAACGCCTTCCTCAAGGTCTCCACCTCGGTCGTGGCCCCTGACAAATTCATGATGATCCTATTACTTTACACCTGAACTTCTTTTTAACTATATAGAAAGGGGTATATCTTACCTTTGCTCTCTTCGAGCTGCCTCTTGGTAAGGCCGAGCTCGTCCTCGGACCGCTTTAGGGCCTCCTTCAGGGCAGAGACCTCCGCAGTACGTGCGGCAGCAGCCAGCAGTGAAGCCTGCACATACACATAGACATACTCTAATTAGACTCCTGAGTTATCATTTGATCCTCTATTCGGCTTTTCTTCGCGAACGCCGAATAGAGCATCAAGGGCTACTATCTATGCGGTAATATTTTCTTATATTTTGATTGCTTACCTCAAAGCCTGTTAGGAGGCCGGCGCAAGCTTTGGTCAGTCCGTTTTTGGCGGACTGAACCTTCTCAACTACCGCACTCATAATAGTGCGGTGCTCTTCATCGATGGAAGCACTGTGAAGAGATTCCAGCAAGTTGTCCGGTGCCTCTGGTTGGACAGAGGACACCG
>NW_021216050.1:0-1620 GCF_002162155.2 Triticum dicoccoides | reverse complement strand
CAGGTAAGTGGCCCAGGTACTTCCTTCTCTCTCTCTCTCTTTTATTTCTATTTCAGTTCTGTTTTCTTTTTTTTTAATTCTTTTGCCACTGTTTTGAATTAAAATAATAATTCAAACAATGCCAAAGCTCCTCTGAATATTTTATATTGCTAGATGGACTTTTCCAAAAGCTTATAAAATATTTCAGGGGGTATTTGAAATTATATTCTAATTATATGAATATAATTCAAATTCAAATAGCTAATGAATTAAATCCAAAGTCCCAAAAATAAATCCTTAAAAATGTTCAATATTTAGGTTGGGACCAGAACCCTTACCAAAAATTATCAAACATTTAAGAAGAGCCTTTTGGAGCAATGAATGAGATTTCTAGGGTTTTTGCCCCTCTTTTATTTAGGGTTTTGAGGCTTCCAATATTCCTCAATTCAAGTTTCAAAAATATAGACATGATGCAAACATGAAGCTAGCCTAGAGCAATGCCAGAAACTAGGGATGTGACAACTCACCCCCACTAAACAAGAATCTCGTCTCGAGATTCAAGCGTAGGGTAGGATGAAGGGGAAACGCAAACTAGTATAATCTTCACGATCCAGGGTGCACTTCAAATGAACGTTGATTTGAACACCATTATTGTCTTGAAGTCTTGCTCTGAGAAATCCTGTCAACATGACATGGAGGGAAGAAGGAGACTCTAGAAGGGTCGATCTTCTCGAAGATCGAACAACTCAGGATTAACTCACGGAATGAGACATAGCAACATCTCTCGAGCTGAGAGATGAAGCACACCTCTAGAGAAATGGAGTGGAACAGATGACGAAGGTTCACTAGGTAGACAACGATTCCACACCTAAGAAGGTGGTGAACGGTTGTCAACGTAGCGAGGAGTTGAGTTGCCATGATACCACAATGAGACACCTTCGGAACCGTGACTCGTAGATATCTCCCCTTAAGTGGCAAAAGAATTACCTTTGATTCAGAGATCATTGAAACTCTTTATACCAGCTTAAGGCAAATCATAATCGATCATTTAGAGGGGTTCGGTAGAATGGCATACTCAAACTTGGATGATGTGGATTACCTTGTTGAAGACAACGTAATGGATGAATTTGCTTATCACCGAAAATGGAAGAGACCCATGGTAGAATGGCACATTGGCGGTGCAAGCTGGGAACAAAATGCAAATGCTGGGAATGATTCTGGTAACTGGGGAAGAACCCAACAATAGAGAGTGGATTCACTGTTTGAAAGGGTTATAGCATTGCCGAGGAAACTGAGAGGAATCCCAGTTAGAGCCGATGATAACACGTAGCGCTTGTGCGTGCTCTCAAGAACTTGAGCATTTCCACAATCATCAAGATTCTACCAATATCCGTGTCAAGGATTCTGGCAACACAACTTACTACCATGATGAATACCGGTGGAAGATGCCGATGCAAAGGAAGATAACACCTTCTTAGATTTCACCTTGGCGAGGCCAAGGAAACAAAATCTGGATGATCGACCGAGAGACATTTAGCACTCCGCTTCTAATGTTCTCCTTGACGTGCTAGTGTAACCCATTCTTAGATATGGTTTGCTAACTAGAACATCAAGTAAAGGTCGGACTTCAGGAACACAAAA
>NW_021216049.1:0-1016 GCF_002162155.2 Triticum dicoccoides | reverse complement strand
GGAATGGTTGTAAATTGATGATGTGGCTTTGAATGTTGCATTTTGAAGACAGAAAAACAAGGGGGGTCCAAGAAGTTCAAAAGAAATGAAATCCCTTTGTAATAGACGAGTTTCCGTATGAAACCCTGATACTTCGATGGAGATTGTCTGTTTTGTACACGAAGTGCATCCAGTATTTGTTGTAAGCCTCTCTAATTTCTTGCACATGCTATGTGGGTGAAATGATGATACCATGCCAACTTGGAACCTTTTCAGAGTTCATTTCAAATGCTTTTCAATTTCATGGTCTTATAGCTCAAAATAATCAGTAAATGCATGAAAAATAACAAATGAAGTCGGAAAGGGTTGTAAATTGATGATGTGGATTTGAATGGTGCATTTTGAACATAGAAAAACAAGGGGATTCAAATAAATTCAAAAAATGAAATCCCTTTGTAATAGACGAGTTTCCGTATGAAACCCTGATACTTCGAAGGAGATTGTCTGTTTTTTACACGAAGTGCATCCAGTTTTTGCCTTAAGCCTCTCTACTTTCTTGCACGTGCTATGTGGGTGAAAAGATGATGCCATGCCAACTTGGGACCTTATCAGAGTTCATTTCAAATGCTTTTCAATTCCATGGTCTTATAGCTCAAAATAATCAGTAAATGCATGAAAAATAACAAATGAAGTCAGAAAGGGTTGTAAATTGATGATGTGGCTTTGAATGGTGCATTTTGAACACAGAAAAACAAGGAGGTTCAAATAAGTTCAAAAGAAATGAAATCCCTTTGTAACAGACGAGTTTCCATATGAAACCCTGATACTTCGAAGGAGATTGTCTGTTTTGTACACGAAGTGCATCCAGTTTTTTTCCTAAGCCTCTCTAATTTCTTGCACATGCTATGTGGGTGAAGTGATGATACCATGCCAACTTGGAACCTTATCAGAGTTCATTTCAAATGCTTTTCAATTTCATGGTCTTATAGCTCAAAATAATCAGTAAATGCATGAAAAATAACAAATGAAGTCAGGAA
>NW_021216048.1:0-1289 GCF_002162155.2 Triticum dicoccoides | reverse complement strand
CCTTGTTCTAACTAAACGACAATTAACAGGATATGAATCATTGAGATTGGAAACAGAATGAAGGGGTTAAACAGACGGACCTGCATGGTCTTGCCGAGACCCATGTCATCCCCAAGGATCCCTCCAGTTCCCCTGCAATGCAGAACCCAGAGCCACTTGAGGCCCTCGCGCTGGTGGGGGTAAAGCATCTTGAAAATGCTTCCCGGGAGCTTGTACGGCTTGACCATTTTGCCGCACCCGGTGGGCTCCATCTTGAAATCCTCTGTCTTCTCCCAGCCAACATCCTTCTCGGAGTCATCAGCAGCACGGTTCTCCTTCTCCTCGCTGACACCGTCATCGTCTTCATCAAAATCCGCAAAGGATGAGGGCTTTGATGCGGCCCTCTTGCCCGACTTGGCGCCGCCATAAGCACTTGCCCCGGTTTTCTTCCCCATGTCATTGGCATCATCCAGAACACGGCGGTCGGTGAAAGCAGAGGCGAACGATAAATCTGGGTCGGGTTTCTCCACCTTGACTTCCCTCTTGACCACCGCCGCGGCTTTGCTGTTCCACTTGGCACTGGTCTCCTCCTCATCACCAAGGTCAGAGAAGTCGAATGGTGAATCTGGGACTTGCGGTTTCTCCAGCTTGAATTCCTTCCTGACCGCCGCCGCCGTGGCTTTGCTGTTCCCCTTGTCGACAGACTCCTCCTGAGCAGTAAGATCGGTTAAGGCAGAGGTGAATGGTGAATCACCGTGGAATTGTGGTTTCTCCGGCTTAATTTCCTTGCTGACCGTCGCTGCCGTGGCTTTGCTGTTCCCCTTGTCGACGGACTCCTCCTCCTCCTCCTGAGTAGCCAGATCGGCGAAGGCAGAGGAGGCGGATGACGGATCTGGGAGTTGCGGCGGTTTCTCCACCTTGACTTGCCTCCGGACCACCAGCGGCGCGTCATCCTCAGACTCGTCGGAGCTGGAGACGTCGACGGGGGAGGGGGCACCCGATTCCGGCCCCTTGGGAGGCGGCGGGGAGGAGGAGGAGCCGTCGGCGGCGTCGAAGAAGCCGTCGTCCTCGCCAGATTTGGGGGAGGAGGAGGAGGAGGAGGAGCCGGCGGCGGCGTCGTAGAAGCCGTCGTCGTCGTCCTCGGCGTTGACGGCGCAGGGGAGCGGGGCCCGGGCCTGCGCGGGACGGGGGCGGGCCTTGGGCCTGTCGACGGAGAGGGAGTCGAGGCGGGTGGTGAGGTCGTCGAGGATGTCGCGGATGCTGTCCTCCTGGTCGGCGTCGGGGTCGGGGGAGGAGGAGAGCTTGCAGAG
>NW_021216047.1:0-1256 GCF_002162155.2 Triticum dicoccoides | reverse complement strand
GCCATGATAAAAATGCATGTATTTCCTCGAGTTGTTGTGCTAACAATGTAGAGGAAACCCAACACTCCATGGAACAAGATGTGGTCTTGAATGGTGCTTCAAGGGATCCTACATCATCATCTATTGCTTTTTGCCTTATGGCCAAGGCTTCAAAGGTATCTCCCACTTTGAATCCCAATATATCTTGTGATGATATTGATGATGGCAAGAGTTGTGATGATGTCGATTATGACGAAGAGAATGATGATGTTGCCTCCTTAAAAATTAAGGGGGAAATGATTTTTAAAGCTCTTCTTAAGAATAAAATTGCTCATTCCAACTTCATGGAAATCATGTCGATTGCTATTAAGAGCAAGAAATATATTGATGAGTTGGAATCTCGTCTTGAGGAGCATGAGGTCACCATTGATAAAATGGAAGGTCATGAGCGTGATTACGCTAATGAGATTGCGGACCTCTCTCAAGCTCTTGAACTTGAACAAACCACCAAGGAATCTCTTGAGGAGACTTTTGCTCTAGAATTATCTGGAGTGAAGGAATCTAATGATAGAGCTCTTGAGGTGGCCAATGTTTTTGAAACTAAAAATGCTAAGCTTGAAGTTGCTCATGCTAGACTCCTTGAGGATTTTGAGCACCTCGAAAATGGCTCAATGGTCATCAAGAGTGAGCTCATCAAACTCACCGAGTCTCAGGCTCAACTTGAAGCTTCTTATTTAAAAGATCTTTCCAAGTTGCCTTCTCCTCTTGTTGTTAATGATGATGCTTGTGCTACTAACTCTATTTCTTGTGAAGCATCCATTTTGAAGGAGAATGTTGAGCTAAGGGCTCAACTTGAGTTGCTATCTAGCAAGTATGGGAAATTGGAAGAAAGTCATGAAAAGCTTTCTAGCTCTCATGATGATCTTCTTGTATCCCATAATGTGCTAAAAATAGCTCATGAGGCTATGATTGCTAAGGTAACATATAGTGAGCCTCATGTGGATATTAGCACTACTTTTAGTCAAAATGCTATATTGCCTTGTGCTAGTCCTCGTAATTCGTCTATGCATAACATTGGTACATCTTGTGATGAATTTCTTTCCTTGCCTTGTTGCTCTAATGATGAAGCTTATACTTCCTCTAGTACTTGTGTTGAGACTAACCATGTAGAGGAAATCAAAGAGCTCAAGGCCCAAGTCACTTCTTTGAAGAAAGACTTGGAAAAGAGTCATGAAGGGAAATCCACACTCAACAATATCTTGAGTGTGCAAAAATCC
>NW_021216046.1:0-624 GCF_002162155.2 Triticum dicoccoides | reverse complement strand
AAAAAACCAAAAGAAAATAAACAATGCAGAAAACAAAACAAAAAAACTTGAAAAAAAATAAAAATAGCAACAATAAGTATTTTGTTGTAAGTAGAAACAAAATAAAATAAATAAATAAAGCAAAAAAGTGTTTTCAAATTTGAAAACTAATGGCACTAACAGAAAGTTTATAATTTTTCTAAAACTAAAAGCAAAAAGAATTAAAAAATAAAGCAAAAAACAACAAAAAATAAATAATGCAGAAAGCAAAACCAAAAAACTGGAAAAAAATAAAAATAGCAACAATAAGTATTTTGTTGTAAGTAGAAACAAAATAAAATAAATAAAGCAACAAAGAAAACAAAAAAACAAAAAAAAGTGCCACCTACTGGGCCCCCACGGCCTGAATACGACTAGAAACCCTACCATGGGCTAGGATTCAGGCCTGCAGGAGGCCCAGTAGGCCCACAGGCACAGATTGCACGGTCAGGCCCGAAAGCCTGCAGTTGAGAGGAGCTCGAGAGGGTGGGCGCAGCAGCGCTTATAAACCACTCTCGAGCTCTCTCAACTAGCGAGGTGGGACTAAACTTTTTGGCGCGGGGCAGCACAAGGCCTTTGGTCCCGGTTGGTGGCACCAACCGGGAC
>NW_021216045.1:0-1177 GCF_002162155.2 Triticum dicoccoides | reverse complement strand
ATAGTACCGGTTTGTGACACAAACCGGCACTATAGGGCAATTTTCAAACTCTACCCCCCCCCCCCGTGTGTTGCCATTTCAGTTCTAAAAAAATCAGAAGAAAATGATAGAAACTTCAAAAAATAAAATCCTTCGAGAGGTAGTTATATTACTACATCTACTAGTTAGGAAAATTTGAAAACTACAATTTGGACATGTTTTGCAAAAAGTATAGGGAAAATGTAAAACGGCTATAACTTTTACATACGATGTCGGAAAAAAACGTATAATATATCAAAAAATTCAGCACGAAAATCCGCATCCGATGGAGACTGCCTACGGCTTGTTTGGAATTTTTTAGAATCCTCAAATTCCAAAAGGAAAAAAAGATATGGTCAAATTTCAGTTTTTTTAAAAGAATTGGTTAAATCAGGTCAAACTACTTATTCAAGAAGTATTAATGTTACTACATAGTTATTCTAGAATATTAGTGTTACTAAATAATTATTTCAATTTTTTGAATTTTGGTCAAATCTGGTCAAACTATGGTCAAACTGTGGCCAAACTATGGTCAAACTTATTGAAGAAATATTAGCGTTACTAAATAATTACTGTTTTTTAGAATAATAGTTTCAAACTCAAACGGTGAAATGTGTGACTTCATGCTCAAGCTAAACTCCTGATGGTTAATAGGATTGACATCTTACTATTGTCAGGAAAACAACAAGTGCAGACTCGGAAACGAAGGAGAATAGAGCCCGAAAGTTAAGCGTGCTCGGGCTAGAGTAGTGAGAGGGATGGGTGACCGGTCGGGAAGTTAGATGATTTGGAATGAGTGATCCACGCTTGAGCAGTTAAGAGAGGTGATTAGAGACTAAATCATCAAATAATTCAAAAAAATCGAAAAAAATTCAAAAAAAATTTCCAAAAAATTCAAAAAAAAAACCTTTAGTACCGGTTGTTAACACCAACCGGTACTAAAGGTCCCTCATACCAGGGCGCGAGCTCACGCCACGTGGTGGCACTTTAGCGCCGGTTCGTGCCGAACCGGTACTAAAGGGGGGGGGGGGGCTTTAGTGCCCATCCTTTAATGCCGGTTATGGAACCGGCACCTAAAGGCCCTTACGAACCGGCGCTAAAGCTCTGTTTTCTACTAGTGGCTACTATCTATTGGTACCATGTCTGACATTTGCTGTCT
>NW_021216044.1:0-1207 GCF_002162155.2 Triticum dicoccoides | reverse complement strand
ATGACTAAAACTCCGTTCTTCGGAACAATGGAACGAGTTACTGACTTGTTGGAAATAATACATACCGATGTATGCGATCCAATGAGTGCTGATGCTCGTGGCAAGCATCGTTGTTTTCTGACCTTCACAAGATGATTTGAGCAGATATGGGTATATCTACTTGATGAAACATAAGTCTGAAATAGTTGAAAGGTTCAAAGAATTTCAGAGTGAAGTGGAAAAATCATCGTAACAAGAAAATAAAGTTTCTGCGATCTGATCACGGAGACAAATATTTGAGTTACAAGTTTGGTCTTCAATTAAAACAATGTGGAATAGTTTCACAGCTCACGCCACCTGGAACACCACATCGTTATGGTGTGTCCGAACGTCGTAACCGCACTTTATTTGATATGGTGCGATCTATGATATCTCTTTACCACTATCGTTTTGGTTATGCATTAGAGACAGCTGCATTCACGTTTTAAAATATGGCACCATCTAAATCCATTGAGATGACACTGTATGAACTATGGTTTAGCAGTAAACCTAAGCTGTTGTTTCTTAAAGTTTGGGGCTGCGATGCTTATGTGAAAAAGTTTCATCCTGATAAGCTCAAACCCAAATCGGAGAAGTGCGTCTTCATAGAATACCCAAAGGAAATTGTTGGGTACACCTTCTATCACAGATCCGAAGGCAAAACATTCGTTGCTAATAATGGATCCTTTCTAGAGAAGGAGTTTCTCTCGAAAGAAGTGAGTGGGAGGAAAGTAGAACTTGACGAGGTAACTGTACCTGCTCCCTTACTGGAAAGTAGTTCATCATAGAAAACTGTTTCAGTGACACCTACACCAGTTAGTGAGGAAGCCAATGATAATGATCATGAAACTTCAGATCAAGATACTACTGAACTTCGTAGATCAACCAGAGTAAGATCCGCACCAGAGTGGTACGGTAATCCTGTTCTGGAGGTCATGCTACTAGATCATGATGAACCTACGAACTATGAAGAAGCGATGGTGAGCCCAGATTCCGCAAAGTGGCTAGAAGCCATGAAATCTGAGATGGGATCCATGTATGAGAACAAAGTATGGACTTTGGTTGACTTGCCCGATGATCGGCAAGCGATTGAGAATAAATGGATCTTTAAGAAGAAGACTGACGCTGATGGTAATGTTACTGTCTACAAAGCTCGACTTGTCGCAAAAGGTTTTCGGCAAGTTCAAGG
>NW_021216043.1:0-1436 GCF_002162155.2 Triticum dicoccoides | reverse complement strand
CTTTTGCCATGTCGAGTTTTCTGCTAAGTCTGAATCTGTTAACGAAACTTGCTATGTTTACATGGGTGCCATCATATTTTATGATCCTTTTTGGCTTATGGTCAGTAAGGGACTTTTGTTATATGATTTGAGTAGATTCATTCATGCCTTACTTTGCTATGTCCTGGTCTGTAGCATGTTGTTATCTTGCTCTAAACTTTGCTTCCTGATGTTAATTCCTGACATGTTATTTTCATTAAGTCTGTGATACTGTTATCTTTTGCACTTTTGCCATGCTTGTTTGGACCTGCTATTGTGTGATTTAGCCGTAGCTCAGTGTTCATTTTTTGTTAAGCATCTTGAGAAGATCACTGCCATGTGCTTTGTTGCTATGTTGGAGTGCAGTAGCTTAGTTTCTTGTTGCATTTTAGATGGCATCGTGTTGTTAATCGCAAAATTGTGCCATTATTGTTTTGCTTGCCATTTGCAAACCGTGCATCAAATCAACTCATCTTTCCAGCGGCGCACTTGGTTTGCCAAGTTGAGGCCTGGTTCAATCTTTTCCTTCTGGAGCACGCATATGCATTGCATATCACATACCGCATATCATGCCATGTTTTGCATCATGTTGCTTGCACATTGCACCGTGGTTGATTGTGTTTCCCTTTGCTTGTGTTCTTGCCTTGGGTAGAGCCGGGAGATGAGTACGTGATCGAGGAACCCGTTGAGTACACTTACGAGGATCAAGCTTACGTCAACTCGGAGAACTTTGCAGGCAAGATGACCATACCCTCGAAATCACTTCTATCTTTGCTAGCTAGTTGCTCACTCTATTTCCATGCCGCTATACCTACCACTTGCTTATCATGCCTCCCATATTGCCATGTCAAGCCTCTAACCCACCTTGTCCTAGCAAACTGTTGTTTGGCTATGTTACCGCTTTGCTCAGCCCCTCTTATAGCGTTGCTAGTTGCAGGTGATGATGGAGTTTGTTCCTTGTTGGAACATGTTTATTGTTGGGATATCATTTCATATCTTGTTTACTTTAATGCACCTATATACTTGGTAAAGGGTGGAAGGCTCGGCCTTATGCCTGGTGTTTTGTTCCACTCTTGCCGCCCTAGTTTCCGTCATACCGGTGTTATGTTCCATGATTTTGCGTTCCTTATGCGGTTGGGTTATAATGGGAACCCCTTGACAGTTCGCCTTGAATAAAACTCCTCCAGCAAGGCCCAACCTTGGTTTTACCATTTGCCACCTAGCCTTTTTCCCTTGGGTTTCGTGGACTCAAGGATCATCTTTATTTTAACCCCCCGGGCCAGTGCTTCTCTAAGTGTTGGTCCAAACTGGGCGATGTCCGGCGCCCCCTGGGCAACCAGGGTCTATGTCAACCGACGTCTTGCCAATCCGGTATGCCCTGAGAATGAGATATGTGCAGCTCCTATCGGGATTTGTCG
>NW_021216042.1:0-988 GCF_002162155.2 Triticum dicoccoides | reverse complement strand
GGATGCACTTCGTGTAGAAAAAAGACAATCTCCTTCGAAGTATCACGGTTTCATACGGAAACTCGTCTGTTACAAAGGGATTTCATTTCTTTTGAACTTATTTGAACCGCCTTGTTTTTTTGTGTTCAAAATGCACCATTCAAAGCCACATCATCAATTTACAACCCTTTCTGACTTCATTTGTTATTTTTCATGCATTTACTGATTATTTTGAGCTATAAGACCATGAAATTGAAAAGCATTTGAAATGAACTCTGATAAGGTTCCAAGTTGGCATGGTATTATCATTTCACCCACATAGCATGTGAAAGAAAGTAGAGAGGCTTACGACAAAAACTGGATGCACTTCGTGTACAAAACAGACAATCTCCTTCGAAGTATCAGGGTTTCATAAGGAAACTCATCTGTTACAACGGGATTTCATTTCTTTTGAACTTATTTGAACCCCCTTGTTTTTCTATGTTCAAAATGCACCATTAAAAGCCACATCATCAATTTACAACCCTTTCTGACTTCATTTGTTAGTTTTCATGCATTTACTGATTATTTTGAGGTATAAGACCATGAAATTGAAAAGCATTTGAAATGAACTCTGATAAGGTTCCAAGTTAGCATGGTATCATCATTTCACCCACATAGCATGTGCAAGAAAGTAGAAAGGCTTACGGCAAAACTGGATGCACTTCGTGTACAAAACAGATAATCTCCTTCGAAGTATCAGGGTTTCATAAGGAAACTCGTCTGTTACAAAGGGATTGCATTTCTTTTGAAATTATTTGAACCCCATGTTTTTCTATGTTCAAAATGCACCATTCAAAGCCACATCATCAATTTACAACCCTTTCTGGCTTCATTTGTTAGTTTTCATGCATTTACTGATTATTTTGAGGTATAAGACCATGAAATTGAAAAGCATTTGAAATGAACTCTGATAAGATTCCAAGTTGGCATGGTATCATCATTTCACCCACATAGCATGTGCAAGAAA
>NW_021216041.1:0-1108 GCF_002162155.2 Triticum dicoccoides | reverse complement strand
AATAGCTTAGGAAAGTCCAATGAGAAACCGATGATGTCTTGTAGACGTTTGGGGATGATCCGGATACAACGGTGGCGACAGCTCGGTTCGGGTCCGGGACAACTTTCGGGCGCGCGCGAGGAGGGTCGCGGGCTGACGAGAGAGGTTAGGTAGGGCCTGGTGGTGAGTAGTGGCTGTGTAGACGGTCTCGAGCTGAGAGAAGAGAAGAGAGGGAGGCCCGGCGACTATTTCCGGAGACCGAAAACGTCCGACGTTTTGACCGGCTACTATTGCCGCTATATTTATCCGTTGGGGCGTCAAACGAACTCCGATTGCGATGAAACTTGGCAGGCGGTCTGTCTACACTATAATAAGACCACACACCAAATTTCAACCCAATCCGAGAACATTTTCCGGCCACTTATAAAATAATATTTCGGACATGCCGCGGGCGCGTGCAAGTGTGTCTGGGCTTAGAACGGACAATGGACGGAATGAGGAGACCGGGACGGATGCAAGTTTTGAAAACATGATGATGCAATGCACATGATGACATGATGAAATGCAACACGCAAGCCAATGAAAAGACAACAACAATGAATAACTGAACGACACCTGGCACATCGGTCTCGGGGCGTTACAACACTCCACCACTACGAGAGGATCTCGTCCCGAGATCTAGAATGGCACCGGAGGGAAAACGAAAGGGAAAGAGAAGCGGTAAAACTAAGTTGCTTCTTTGACCAATGAGTGAAACCATGAACCTTGAGAGGTTGAGCAATTTAAAAGAAAGAGTACAGCAGAGACGAACGAGATTGCAAACAATCCGTTAGAAAAGAGGAACAAGGAACATTACGAGGACTTGAAGGTTGCGAAGCTATGAATGACGAGTACAATGGACAAGAAGGAATTGAAATCACTCTGGTTGAAACGAGATAAACAAGGAACAAGGAAGATCAAAATCGGACAGCACTCCGGTTGGAAAGAGATGCAAGACTTGATAAGATGAGAGAACTTGAGCAAAAGGGACACAACACTCCGGTTAAATGGATAAGTCAAGAAAAGAACATGATCCTGACAAAACAAGAAGATGGGTTGCAGAGAGGAGCATCACAATGCCCCCGGAATA
>NW_021216040.1:0-1478 GCF_002162155.2 Triticum dicoccoides | reverse complement strand
GGGGTTTTGCTTGCCTGGCACTTCTGAAGATAACATTGAGTCTTCATCAGTGTCAACGATCACATCATCGGTATCATGTCTATCGAGAGGGGACAAATACCGGCAACACAGAAGGGAACACAATCAATGCAATGCACAATATGATGCATGATCATGACATGGCAAAATGAATGTGTTTTGAGCTAATGCAACTAGCAACAGATTAAATGAAGTTGGTTTGAATACAAGATTCAAATTTAAACTCCATATGTGATTATTCAAATGCCATTTAATTGATTTGTGCTAAACAGCAGCTATAAGTTGTTCTAACATGCATGAAAATGGTACAGATGGATTCCTTGAATTTTTCTGATAATTTTTCATATATAAATTATTTAATTTGGAGTTACGGTTAATTTTCTATGATTTATTGAAGTTTAGGGCATTTTCTGAAATTTCAGAATTAAATTAAATCCAGAAAATGAGTTATGACATCAGCACTGCGTCATGCTTGCATCAGCAAGTCAACAGGGCTGCCCCGGGTCAAACCTGACCAGGGGGTCCCATTAGTCAGTGACTTAGGGCTCGTTTAGGTCGCTGGCAGGTGGGCCCAAGTCAACGGCCACGTCAGCGTAGTCAACACTGACGCGTGGGCCACCGGGGTTAGTTAAAACTAAACAGGAGCTAAACTAAGTTAATTAGGCAGTGGGGGCCGTATGTCAGTGAGAGAGAGGGCTAGTTAGCGGAGTCATTAGCGACTAATGACAGTGCCACGTCGACTTCGCCGGAGTTCGGCCGGCGACAACCAAATCAACGGCGGAGGCTCGCCGGAGTTGAGCTACAGGCAAAGGATGGGCGCGCGAAGGCCACCAGGAGGTAGCCCGTGCTCTTTCGCGTCCAACGGAGCAGGAAGGAGCGGACGGGGTGCGCTCTACTCGCCGGAGTCGAGCTCGCGGCGGTGGCCGGAGCTCGGGCACCGACGGTTAGGCGCTACGGCGCGTTTCACGAAGAACTGGTGGGATCTGCGGCTTCCTGAGGAAACGCTGAGCACGCCTACGTGCTCTGGTGCGACGTGCGGGGGTTGCAACCGCGGCGGCGACATGGCCGGCGGCGGGGAGCGCTCGGCTCCGGTGGTTGATGCGGCTAGGGGGCGAATTAGGCAACAAGGCATGGGGGAAACGATGCAGCGGCTCACCGCGGTTCTTCTGGTGCTGCTGGCGAGGCAGGGGAGGCACGGGGTCCGGCGAATCGACGGCGGGGATCACCGGCACCCGAGGTCGGAAACGGCGGCGTTGGAGATGCAGCAGAGCTTCTGGCGCCGCGTGACTCGATGGAGAGGACGACGACGTCGTGGCGGAGCTCGGGAGCGCGTCGGAGAGGAGAGGGGGTGGCGGTGGTCGCGGCAACGGCGAACGGCGGCGATGGGCGTGTTCGGTGGCGAGAGAGAGGGGTCCAGGGGAGAGGATGAGGGCGAGGGAGAGCGAGAGGGGCCCGGGGGG
>NW_021216039.1:0-868 GCF_002162155.2 Triticum dicoccoides | reverse complement strand
CGATGCGCTCAAAGGCTCCGCCTCGACCCCCTCTTCCTCCCCACCGATCCACGGCCCTCCGGAAGCCCTGGATGCTGCCAGCTTCGCCGTTCCCCTCCTCGGCCACCGCGGATCGCCACCGTCAAATCCGCCCCCGTCCGGCCTCCCTCAAGCTCGCCGTCCACCTCTACAGGGTCTACGTGAGCTCTCCGTCCGTTTCCCCCTCTCTGTTTCGTCGTTCGCGCGCCGTAGCTAGGTTATCCACCGCGGCCGAGAGCTTCTCGCCGCCGACCATGGCGTGGCCGTGGCCACAGCCACCGCAGCTCGCTCCCGAGCCCACCGTCGTGCTCACCACAACCCCAGGAGGCCGCAGTGCCCTTCCATTTCCCCTCTTGTGCACCGTAGCGCCGTTCCCGCCAACGCCCGAGGTCCGGCAGCCGCTGAGCTCGACACCGGCGAGGATTACGGCCGCCCTAGCTTCTCCCGTTTGCCCTGTTAGATGCGCGCGAGCCTGGGCATTCCGTAGATGCCCTCCGCCGGCCATTTGGTCGCCGGAGCAAGAAACCCGAAGGCCTCCGCCGCCTCGGCCTCGCCGGCGACTCAACGCCGGCGGGATTGAGTCGTTTGACCAGGGGTTTGACCTCCCCTGGGTCTATGACAGGTGGGCCCCCGCCATCAGGTGATTAGTTTAAGCTAATCACCACCTAAGCTAACCCCCTGACACTGACATGTGGGCCCTAGTGCCCCTAATCTTTAATTAAACTAAACTAACCCCCCCTGTCTAACCTGTGTCACTGACGTGTGGCCCCCACACGTCAGGTTTGACTCTGGGCGACCCAGTTGACCTGCTGACCTCAGCCTTACGCCATGCTGACGCAATATTCCTTTT
>NW_021216038.1:0-1279 GCF_002162155.2 Triticum dicoccoides | reverse complement strand
TGGATTACCTTGTTGAAGACAACGCAATGGATGAATTTGCTTATCACCGGAAATGGAAGAGACCCATGGTAGAATGGCACATTGGCGGTGCAGGCTAGGAACAGAATGCAAACGCTGGGAATGATTCTGGTAACTGGGGAGGAACCCAACAACAGAGAGTGAATTCACTGTTTGAGTAGGTCATAGCATTGCCGAGGGAACTGAGAGCAAACCCAGCTAGTGCCGATGATAACACGTAGCGCTTGTGCGTGCTCTCAAGAACTTGAGCATTTCCATATTCATCAAGGTTTTACCAACATCCGTGTCAAGGATCCTGGCAACACAACTTGCTACCATGATGAATGATGATGGATGATGCAGATGCAAAGGAAGATAACACTTCTCAGATTTCATCTTAGCGAGGCCAAGGAAATAAAATCTGGATGATCGACCGAGAGACATTTAGTACTCCGCTTCTAATGTTCTCCTTGATGTGCTAGTGTAACCCATTCATAGAAATGATCTGGTATCTAGAACATCAAGTAAAAGTCGGACTTCGGGAACACAAAAATCCATAGGGGCAACTAGGGGGTAAATCCTACGAAATCCTTATGGGGAGGTGGCCAACTTCCTCAAACAAGATACTATAATAATAGGTCTACCGGATGGGTGTGTTGGCCACGACATCCACCTTGCCGGTTATTGAGAGACCAATATTATAACTCTTGGGAAATGTTCCAACCATCACATCTACCTGAGATTTAGATCTGGTTGGTGTCAGGATATCCCAGACTCATCAAGTCTAGAAAGAAAAATGAAAGTTTGCAACACAAATCGACGAGATAATGTTGCGGGATTCTCGGGGAGTGAGCTACGATAGTAAGCTCCAAAACATGAGCTGGTTCTGCTACAAACATGCGAACACGTTGTCCCAGACAAGCATGGCCACGTAGCAGTCTTATAATTAAACACTACCGAGTTCAGGTGGAGAACCATCATCGAGGATATCGAAGTCTTTACGCAAGTCCATGGATTAGATCCCAAGCATAGACTTCTTTTCCTTGAACAAGTCAATCAGTGGCTTAGTGTGCTAGGGACACATATAGAATGAAGGTTGCAAGTCTCCAGACTACAGAATACTTCGCACGTGTGCATGACTGATTTGGGATGATTCCAAAGAAAACAAAACAATCTTTCTCAAATTCACGGCGGCAACTTTCACCAAATGCACGTGTATAAGAGGAAGTCACTACCTTCATCCAAACATATGCTTCATGAGCTAGCATGAACAAATGCTTTC
>NW_021216037.1:0-1125 GCF_002162155.2 Triticum dicoccoides | reverse complement strand
ACCAGTTTCAGCACTGATGGCTTTGTTGACAAGTTTCGAAAAAGATGTGCACTCATGCAGACGGAGGTCGCGGCGAAGCTCAGGACTAAGGCCCTTACGGAACCTTGCTTGCTTCTTGGCATCGGTAGACACTTCCTCAGTTGCATATCGTGCGAGATTACCAAACTCCCTGCTGTAAGCATCCACAGAAAGTCGGCCTTGGGTGAAACTGCAAAATTCTTCACGTTTACGGTCCATGAGACCCTCCGGAATGTGATGTTCACGGAAAGCCTCGCTGAATTCAGCCCAAGTAGTGACATGGCCCGCTGGGCGCATAGCTCCATAATTCTCCCACCATAGACTGGCGGGGCCTTCAAGATGATATGCAGCAAAGGTGACCTTGTCAGCCTCCGCTACCAGCGCGGAACGCAGCTTGTGAGAGATACTGCGAAGCCAGTCATCAGCGTCGAGAGGCTCGACGGAGTGGTGGAACGTGGGTGGATGCAATTTGATAAAATCACTAAGTGACACCACGTTAGCCCTCTGATGATGTGTTGTATTCTGTTCAATACGCTCCAACAAACGGTTTGTCTCCCGCTTGTTTCTCTCAGCTTCCATCATCACCTCGGCTAGTGAAGGAGGATGAGGCAGATTTACATCCCTGGCTTCACTGCCTTCGGCCTGCTCTTGAGAAGCAGGGTTAGCGCGCGTGTTGACCATCCTAGGTAAACAAGACAATGATTTAGTCAGGATGGTAGAATTCCGACATAGGATTCATAATGTAAGAAATAACTCGGAATGCGAGATGATCATCCGTATGACATGGTAGATACAGAAACTGCTTCTTTTATTCCATCGTCATACACACCATACAGGGTTTAGTACAAGACCAAACAAAGTACTATTACGGTGAAAAGAGGATTACATCTCATCGGAGGCATTCCAAGCTCCTATACATTATTTTTCTACACCTCCGGAAGGAGTACAAACTAGGTCCTATCCCACGAGTCACGCGGGACGATAGACGACACAGCTAGTGCGAACTAGTGATACTACCACTAACTTAGACCGATCCGTAGTAGTCCTCGTAGAAGTCACCTCCATAGCCTGGGAGCTCAACATGATCATCTGGAAACAGACGGTCTC
>NW_021216036.1:0-945 GCF_002162155.2 Triticum dicoccoides | reverse complement strand
ATCTTATGATCCCTTTGAGCCTGGGTGGCGGTCCAAAATAAAAACAGGCAAGTCCTGATAGACATCAGGTGCCTCAATCCACCCAGATGTGTGTTTAAGTTGCCACCTTAGATAAACCATTAAAATTATCAATCTCACATCTGTCATGGATATCACTCACCCAATCCACGTCTACTAGCATAGCATAGCATAATAAGCAAACGTAGAAGTAACTCCCAAGGTTTTATAAGTAACAGGTAATAGGTACTACCTCAATTCTACTTCCCATCCCACAATTTAATTGGATCCTAATCATGCAATGTGAGAGGATTGATCTAATGCAATAAAACATGGGTTGTAGAAAAGATATGATCAAGTGTTACTTGCCTGCAATGTTGATGAAGATGATTCGCACTCAAAACTCTTGATAGATCTAATCGTCATACTCCGGTCAATCTATCGTAGGCAAGCAATAGTAACCACACAATAATTACTCATCTAATGCACAGGGAAGAATCGAACAAGAGAACGAACCAGAAAGTTCAACTTAAGAACTCCGGTTGCAAAGAAAGAACGAGCCGAACAAACGACGAAAAACAAACGGCGGAAGAAAACAACTCGGTTCTAGCAAGTTGAATCTAGGTCAAAATTTTACTGTAGCAAAAGCTTGTTCAAGTTGATTAGACGAAACGGCGGTTTCGAGATGAAACTCCAGGCGCTTGAATCACCTGATTCCGATAAACGAGCGAGAAGATAAACTAGAACGAAGATCGGATCTGAGATCGCGATCGCGGAATAAATCCGACGAGAAGAAAAAGAAGAACGGTTATACGAACAGACGTCGTTAACCGGGAAATAATCGGTGATCACGTTCGTTGAGACGAACGGTCCGAAAGAAGAACGAAAACCAATCTAGGGTTTTCGGAAAAGAGATCGAACGAAAAACCGATCTAGAACACCGGAACG
>NW_021216035.1:0-1564 GCF_002162155.2 Triticum dicoccoides | reverse complement strand
TTTATTTCGATTATAAGCATGTGGAGAATTTAGCACGGATTGCAATAAGGAAATACTATCAATCAAAGAGCAACTTTCATAATTAAATTCCTTTAAATCCAATATAGTGGGTTTAGCAACATCTAGATTTTTATTTCTTTCAATCCCACTTTCATCAATTTCATCATTAAAATCTAAATACTCCGAATTTTTAGAACGCCTTCTAGGTAAGGGAAGATCATATTCAGTTTCATCAAGATTCATATTGCAAAATAAAGATTTAATTGGAGACACATCAATAAATTTTAGATCTTCATCTTGATTTTCATAGATATTCAGTTTAGCGGCCATCTTATTGACTAAGGTGGCTTGCATATCCGAAATTTCAGCAGTCATCTTCTCTAGATGAGAAATCTAGGATCTTGTACCCTCAAATTCTTTAGACATATCATCAAGCTCTTTATTCATATAATTCATAAAACTTTTTTGTTCTTTAAGTTCGTTTCTAAAGAAATTATTATGCTCAAATTGCAAAACCATAAACTTCCTAACATTGTTTTTGATCTCCTCTAACCTTTTAAGGTGAAGATCACCAAATCTTGGTTGAGCCGTCACGACAAACAAGCAATCTAACACACAAGCAAACAAAAAGCAAGTAGACAAAAGAGGCAAACAGAGAGGGAGGATAGAGAGAGAGGGCGAATAAAACAGCAAGAGTGAATTGGGGGGAGAGGAAAACGAGAGGCAAATGGCAAATAATGTAATGCGAGAGATAGGGATTGTGATGGGCACTTGGTATATGACTTTTTGCGTAGACTCCCCGGCAACGGCGCCAGAAATCCTTCTTGCTACTTCTTGAGCTTGCGTTGGTTTTCCCCGAAGAGGAAGGGATGATGCAGCAGAGTAGAGTAAGTATTTCCCTCAGTTTTTGAGAACCAAGGTATCAATCCAGTAGGATCCCACGCTCAAGTCCCTCGTACCTGCACAAAGCGATAGCTACTCGCAACCAACGCAATTAGGGGTTGTCAAGCCCTTCAGGTCACTTACGAGAGTGAGATCTGATAGATAGAATATTTTTGGTATTTTTGATATAAATATGCAAAGTAAAAAGTAAAAGCAAAGTAAATAGCAAAACAATATAAAAGTGATGGAGATTGATATGATGAGAATAGACCCGGGGGCCATAGGTTTCACTAGTGGCTTCTCTCAAGAGCATAAGTATTCTACGGTGGGTGAACAAATTACTGTTGAGCAATTGATAGAATTGAGCACAATTATGAGAATATCTAGGCATGATCATGTATATAGGCATCACGTCCGTGACAAGTAGATCGAAACGATTCTGCATCTACTACTATTACTCCACTCATCGACCGCTATCCAGCATGCATCTAGAGTATTAAGTTAAAAATAGAGTAACACCTTAAGCAAGATGACATGATGTAGAGAGATAAATTCATGCAATATGAAATAAACCCCATCTTGTTATTCTCGATGGCAATGATACAATACGTGCCTTGCTGCCCCTTCTGTCACTGGGTAAGGACACCGCAAGATCGAACCCAAAGCTAAGCACTTCTCTCAT
>NW_021216034.1:0-886 GCF_002162155.2 Triticum dicoccoides | reverse complement strand
TTTGTCCGGATGTTAAGACTATATGTTGCAATTTCGATCCATTTGATTCAGCTTGAATATATGTCTGTCAAGATGCTAACGGATGTCACCCTCTTCAGGATGGCTCCTCCAACGCGTCTGAATCCGGATCCACCACAACCACCTCCACCTTCGGTGGCATGGCAAGCTGTGATGGCCGCTACCAATGCAAACACGCAGATGCTTATGCAACTCTTGCAAGAGCGCAACCAAGGAAATCAAGGCCATGGCAACTTTCAGAATCAGTTTGCTACACTCAACCTGTTCCTCGCAAACCAGCCAAAGACCTTCATTAACTGTGTCGAGGCAACAGACGCTGATGATTGGCTCGTGGATATCTGCAAGCATTTCGAGTGCAGCAACGTCAGGCCTGAGGACTTTGTCAAGTTTTCTTCGTTCCAACTCAAAGACCAAGCTGCTGAGTGGTATCAACAATACAAAGATTCTAGAGGAGGTCGTGTGATTACCTGGGATGAATTCCGTCAAGACTTCAAAGCCCACCACATTCCTCAGAGTGTTGTTGAGAGCAAGCATGAGGAGTTCCGCAAGCTGAAGCAAGGCAGCTTGTCTGTTTACCAGTACAACATCATGTTCCAGAAGCTCGCTCGTTTCGCTAAGCAAGACGTCCCTAACGAGAAGAGCATGATTTATCAGTTCAGAGGTGGCCTTGGAGAAGATCTCCAACTAGCTCTCGTGCTTTTTGAGTCGTAGAAGTACGATGAGTTTTACAACATGGCACTGAAACAAGAGACTGCTCAGCTCAAGTGCGATGCTTCCAAGAAACGAGTCAGGGATGCAACTCCTTCTTCCTCAACTCAAGTGGTAACTAAGCACCAAAAGTATTGGTTGCCTCCTCCTCCTCCGTTCC
>NW_021216033.1:0-1443 GCF_002162155.2 Triticum dicoccoides | reverse complement strand
GGACTAAAGGCCCTCACGAACCGGTACGAAATGGGACTTTTTCTACTAGTGATTGATGATTACTCCAGAAAAGTGTGGCCTTATTTTTTGAAAAATAAATATGATGTGTTTGATGCCTTTAAGGATCGGAAAGTTATGGTAGAAAGGCAAATTGAGAGGAAGGTAAAAATACTTCATACTGACAATGGAATGGAATTCTGTTCAAAAGCTTTTAATATTTATTGCAGAAACTTGGACATCGTCAGGCACCACACCATCCCATACACTCCTCAACAAAATGGTGTGGCTGAGCGCATGAACAGAACCATCATCTCCAGGGCTCATTGCATGTTGTCCAATCCTCGCATGGGCAAACATTTTTGGGCTGAAGCCGCCTCCACCGCCTGCTACCTCATCAATAGGTCACCATCCATTCCACTTAATAAGAAAACTCCCATTGAGGTATGGTCTGGTACACCAGGTGATTATTCACAGTTGAGAGTTTTTGGTTGCACTGCATATGCACACATTGATAATGGAAAACTTGAGCCTAAAGCTATTAAGTTTGTGTTTGTTGGATACGGTTCATGAGTAAAAGGATACATGTTATGGAAAAATAATAAGGTTTTTGTGAGCAGGAGTGTTGTTTTCAATGAATCTGTTATGTCTCATGATGATCTGTCCACAGATATTTTCGATGTAGAGCCACAACGAGTTACTGTGCAGGTGGAGCACTTTGATGAGGAGGAACATGTAATTGCTGATAATGATGCTGCTCCACATGCACAGGTTGATGGTAATGTTGATGATGCTCAAGATACAGAGGTTCACGATGATGATGTTGTGCAACACTCACCCCCTGTTTTGCAGTGACAAATTCAGTTTCTTGCAGATGGCAGGAGCAAGAGAGTCATTAAGAAAACTAACCGCCTAATTGAAGAGTGTGACATTGTTCATTATGCTTTCAATTGTGCAGAACAGGTTGAGAACATCCTTGAGCCATCCATGTACACCGACTCCGTTGTTTTCAGTGACCGCGAGAAGTGGATTGCTGCTATGAAGGAAGAGATGTAGTCACTTGAGAAAAATGGCACATGGGATGTAGTGAGCTTGCCTAAATATAAGAATACCGTTCACTGCAAATGGATCTTCAAAAGAAACGAGGGTTTGTCTCCTAGTGAGCCCGCGAGGTTTAATGCAAGGTTAGTTGCTAAGGGCTTCAGTCAGATACCAGGTATTGATTATAACGATGTGTTCTCTCCAGTCGTGAAGCATAGTTCCATTCATGCATCTTTTGATATTGTTGCTATGCATGATCTTGAGCTTGAGCAGTTAGATGTCAAGACTACTTTTCTGCATGGTGAACTGGACCAGGAGATTTACATGGACCAACCAGAAGGTTTCATTGTGCCTAGTAAGGAGAAATTTGTTTGCAAGTTAAAAAGGTCCCTATATGGTTTGTAA
>NW_021216032.1:0-1212 GCF_002162155.2 Triticum dicoccoides | reverse complement strand
GATTACTTTTTTTTGGTCCAAATCAGTTTTTGTAGATTATAAGATAGAAAACCAAGTCATTTGCACTATTTTGGTTGTAAGACTCGGTCACATTTTCCCAAGGTTTATGTATCCTCTATTATAGAAAAATCCAACCCAAAGCAATTTAAAGTTATGCTTTCTGGAGTATTCTTTCCCATTTGTTAAATTTGATGGTATGCTATTTTATGGTTATTTTAAATGTTAATACTCAATTTGACGTTGCATACTAGAAGGCACTAACTCATGCCTACATGAAGAAACTATATGAAATTATATAAAGCTTATATGAGTATATAAAGCTTATGTGCTCATAATAGGACATGCTATAAACTATGAAATTATATCTCTGTGCTCTTTGTTTGTGCATACTCTTAAATATTATTTAATGGGGAACTATTCATGATTATTAATAAAACAAAATATTATTTTGTTTATATTTCATACTTAAATTTCGGCAGCAAAGCGCGGGGATTTGTCTAGTTGATTCATGAAATCGTGGCAGGGGTTCACATGTCAATCATTTCATGTTCAAAGCATCCAAGGTCTCTGTTCAAAACATGCATGTTGCATGCATCACTTTATTATCCCAAATACAAAGAACATTGGCTGACAGCGCACTTACATGATGTTGGCGAGAATCGAACAAAGGAATAACAAAAGAAAAGACAACAGTGTTTGCATAACGCGCAGTGAAAGAATCGCCATGCATGCACGTAGACGAACATTCGTGCACTTAGTAGTAGTTGATGGCCCGGCAATTCTTCCTGATCTGTCCCTCGTCGCCGGTCTTGACCTCGATGCCGGCCATCTTCACCATGGCTTTCTCAAACCTGTCCTCCCACCATCCGGGGATGTTGGCGTTGTCCACCACCATCTTCGCCGTCTCCTCCGATGTCAGGAGCGCTGCGTCGGAGGTGAAGAGCACCGTGTGGGACAACACGTTCTTGTAGTACTGCCTGTCCAGATCGTTTGGGGTCACTACGTCCTGCATCACCGTGGGGTCGTTGCCGCCCGGGGTGGCGTCGGCGGGGCACTGGCCACGCAGGAATGCGGCGAGGCCGCCGTCGATGTCGGAGGAGACGTTGAGGCGGTCAGGGACGAAGGCGGAGCAGTGGGAGCGCCCGATGGTGTGTGCACCGGAGAGGATGACCAGGTCCTCCGCGTCGAGGCCCTTGACGACGAAGCTGTCCA
>NW_021216031.1:0-545 GCF_002162155.2 Triticum dicoccoides | reverse complement strand
ATATTTGAAATTTGCTATATTTGAAGAGACGTGTTCTAACTATCCTTGGTTCTTATCCAGTTTTTATATTTGAAATTTGCTATATTTGAAGAGATGTGTGCTAACTATCCTTGGTTCTTATCAAGTTTTAATATTTGAAATATGCAATATTGGAAGAGATGTGTGCTAACTACCCTTGGTTCTTATCAAGTTTTAATATTTGAAATTTGCAATATTTGAAGAGATGTGTGCTAACTATCCTAGGTTCTTATCAAGTTTTAATATTTGAAATTTGCAATATTTGAAGAGATGTGTGCTAACTATCCATGGTTCTTATCAAGTTTTAATATTTGAAATTTTCTATATTTGAAGAGATGTGTTCTAACTATCCTTGGTTCTTATCAAGTTTTAATATTTGAAAGTTGCAATATTTGAAGAGATGTGTGCTAACTATCCTTGGTTCTTATCAAGTTTTAATATTTGAAATTTTATATATTTGAAGGGATGTGTGCTAACTATCCTTGGTTCTTATCAAGTTTTAATATTTGAAATTTTCTAATTTGAAG
>NW_021216030.1:0-1140 GCF_002162155.2 Triticum dicoccoides | reverse complement strand
CAGTTTGAGCTAGGAAGAGTTTTGAGACACTCGCCATTATAGTGATTTTTCGCAAAAAAAAAGAGCGAAAAAAAATTCAGAGTGTGCTTTTCCCTTGTTTACGTGCCGCGCCGTGATTTTGTTGGTGTTCTAGGCTCGCGTCTCTAGCACAGTCTAGCCTAGGACCAGCACAGTACCGTCGTTGAGCGTTTATTCAACTTTGCATCTCTGAATTGATTATTGCTGACCCTTTTTGCTACCATAGTATAAGCCTTCCCAGCTCCACATACATCTACGTCATGCGTTTGACTCTCCCTGGTAATCGCTCTATCCAAGCTTTGAGAGTTTTGACTACAACGGTTGCCGATCACCGCCTGTTGCTGGGTAAGAACTGGTAAGAATTTGAGTTTTGCTTGACGGATTTGTGACACCCACTACCACCACTTGTTCGTAGTCTGTAGGATCATATTCTTGTGTGTTTCTATTGCTGCTAACCATGCCAGGATCACAAGCCGACGAGATTGACTGGGAGAATTTATCAAACAAGGAGCTTCATGATAAGTTTCAGCAAATGATGACTGAACAGGTGCAAGATGTGCTGAACAATTTTGAAGAGGCCATGGAGAAGATCACTGGCCTTGAGAAGACGTTCGAAACAAAGCTCGATAATAGATTTAATGAATTGCTCGCGCGTCTTCCACCACCACCACTCGCTGCACCTAACGCACCTCTCCAACAACAACAACAACGACTACCTCCACGTCGCGAAATAGACCTTCGCCGAGCGAGCCGTGTTCCTCTTGCGTTTGGCCAAACTGTTGGTGCTGCTGTTGATACTTCTGTGGCTCCTGCTACTGCTGTTGCTGGTACCCAGGAGGATGATGAGTATGCGGGCGATTATGAGGATGAGGTTGATCAAAATCAGATCTACGAGCAGCCACCAGCACCACCACCAGCAGGTCGACCTCAGGTATATATTCGTAATGGTAGGCCTGCACCACCACCTCAGGTACGAGATGATGTCCATATTCCTAAACTGAAATTGAATATTCCACCATTTGAGGGTAGATATGTTCCTGATATATATCTTACTTGGGAGTTAGAAACCGAACAACGATTTACATGTTTACAATATCCTGAGGAGAGACGAGTTGCTGCTGC
>NW_021216029.1:0-1083 GCF_002162155.2 Triticum dicoccoides | reverse complement strand
CCAAACTGGTCGAAGTTGAGTCTAGAAAATTCTTTAGTTATATAAGGGAATTGATTGTGGGATGGAACGTAAGGCTCTTTTTACTCCTTATACCTCATGCCTTCTGATCTGAGTTATCTTATCTTTCCTGCGGGGATCAAGAACTAGGCTATCTCTTCTTTCTATTAGGATCACGTGTTACTAATCAGTGGACTTATAAAATTGTTGGAATTAAGTCTCAGTTCAGTTCCTACTACTTCCGTATGTTAATTGTTGATCTCGAGACCTTGATATTGTGCTTCTGAGTGGTTATGCCACCATTTTTGTGAATGTCTCAAATCTTTTCTGAGCATTTACAGCCGTTATGCTGTCCGAGTCATCCCAGGTTTCTAAATAGTCCGATGCATTTGCAAATCCCTTCCTTCTGTTTCCGATGTTCCCATGGGCCAGATTAACCACACTAATCGGTGTGTTGAGGTAATTATTGCCTTGACATATATGTTGGAATTATTATTATGACCCTAAGTGCTTAGGGGATCATCTAGTGGTCTAGCCATGATTTGTGTCCTAGTGTGAAGATTCTGGCCTTTATTCTCGGAAGCATCCCGTGATGCTACTTAGTAGTAGGTATTCTACTCCTGGGTTCTTGAACCCGAGATTCACTCCACCTACTTCGTGTTGATAGTAATTGCTAGTTCCTTTATGATATTAGTAACTTTGCGATAGTCCTCGAAGTTCGTGGTATTTCCTTCTTCCAAATACTATGAACTATTATGGCAGAAGTTCCTCGTTGAACTGAAATATCACAACAGGATTATTCTTGAGGAGTTCCCCATTCATAAATCGTGACTCTGCCAGTTCTACCTTTCTGCATGGGTTATCCGGAAGAATTATGTTGAACTCGGTTCGACATACTAATTTATGCATCCACAACTCAGAAAGTTATATGTTCCTTTGAGTTGTCCCTCTTTAGTTGTCTACTGACCTTCGTCTATCAATTGATAGTCAAGAGTATGCGCGCGTTCGTTGTCGATGCCTATTACTCTTGTGGCCCGTCAAGCCATTCCGTCCTGAATGACTAGGAGAAACAAACTCCAGTACCTC
>NW_021216028.1:0-812 GCF_002162155.2 Triticum dicoccoides | reverse complement strand
AAACATAATACATGTGTGAATACATAGACAAACGAAGTGTCACTAGTATGCCTCTACTTGACTAGCTCGTTAATCAAAGATGGTTATGTTTCCTAACCATGAACAATGAGTTGTTATTTGATTAACGAGGTCACATCATTAGTAGAATGATCTGATTGACATGACCCATTCCATTAGCTTAGCACCCGATCGTTTAGTATGTTGCTATTGCTTTCTTCATGACTTATACATGTTCCTATGACTATGAGATTATGCAACTCCCGTTTACCGGAGGAACACTTTGGGTACTACCAAACGTCACAACGTAACTGGGTGATTATAAAGGAGTACTACAGGTGTCTCCAATGGTCGATGTTGGGTTGGCGTATTTCGAGATTAGGATTTGTCACTCCGGTTGTCGGAGAGGTATCTCTGGGCCCTCTCGGTAATGCACATCACATAAGCCTTGCAAGCACTACAACTAATATGTTAGTTGTGAGATGATGTATTACGGAACGAGTAAAGAGACTTGCCGGTAACGAGATTGAACTAGGTATTGGATACCGACGATCAAATCTCGGGCAAGTAACATACCGATGACAAAGGGAACAACGTATGTTGTTATGCGGTCTGACCGATAAAGATCTTCGTAGAATATGTAGGAGCCAATATGGGCATCCAGGTCCCGCTATTGGTTATTGACCGGAGACGTGTCTCGGTCATGTCTACATTGTTCTCGAACCCGTAGGGTCCACACGCTTAAGGTTACGATGACAGTTATATTATGAGTTTATGCATTTTGATGTACCGAAGGTTGTTCGGAGTCCCGGATG
>NW_021216027.1:0-1094 GCF_002162155.2 Triticum dicoccoides | reverse complement strand
CGATGTAGAGAATACAAGCAGTAATGATAGCAACGAAGGCAATGACATTTGAGAGATTTGTTCACTCATGTTCTATGTACTTTTGTTTATGTTTATGATGCACAATGCTTGTAGTTTTACTTGAATTTAAAATATTGTGGGATTGAACTTGAGTTTGAAATTTTCAAATAGTGTTGATTATATGTGATTTGAAATTTGAAATTTTGATTATCATGTCATAGTTCGTTTGAATATGTTTGCATTGTGGAGTAGAGAAGGGCAAATTTTAGGGCACCAGTTTTTGGTTTGACAAAAAAGCATAAACTTTTCTCGTGATCAACAACCCTCTCTCTTCACACCTAAAATCAGATCACCAGGTTATCGGGTTGTTGTTGGAGATTGATAAAAAAATCATTGATCACCGTCACCACTCACAACATCCAACCTTGGCTGGGTCATATCACAATTTCTTCACCATTCAGCAAAATCTCATGCACCACACGCAACAACCCTCGCAGGGCCACGGACGTGGCCAATGGGAGCAGGCCATGCAGTCCAAGATCAGCTGCACTCGAGTCCGCCGAAATGTAATGGACGTGCGTATCTTCTGGCCTTGTCAGCTATATCTCACTCATAGCCAGATCTATGCTCCCCTCGCCTCGATACGACGCGACCGGGCCAGCCTAGTTATTTTCGGCAGTTTTTCTTTCTTTGAGGGTTTTCTTTTATCCGATATTTTACTGTTTGGGTCCATTTTTTCTGTGTGATTGTCTTTGTTCACTTTTGAGTTTGGTTTTTTTCCTAGTTTCTTCAGTTTTTTTCCTTTTCTATTTCTTTTCTTTGTTTCTTTGGTTTATTTTTGTTTCATTTTTTCGGTTTTAAATGATTTTCTTTGGTTTTACTTTTTTTTCATTTTTCCCTTTTTCTGCAACACATGCTACATTTTTATTCATATTTAACATTTTTCAAATACATGATTAACATATTTTCAAATATATGTTTTAATATATAATTTTTTTCATACACATTGTACATTTTTATATACATTAGGAAAACAAATACATGATTAAGGTATTTTAATGTCGACTTTTTCCATACACATTCGTACATTTTTT
>NW_021216026.1:0-2580 GCF_002162155.2 Triticum dicoccoides | reverse complement strand
GACTGAGGTTGGGAGAATCACTAGCGGGACTTTCGACCACATCGGGGACAGATCCAGGAGTAAAATGAATGGCTGGGTGGAGCAGCTACTAGCTTGCGTTGGGAGGGAAACGCTTGTTAAATCAGTGATCCAGGCCATCCCAACATTCAGTATGAGTTGCTTCCGTCTGACAAAGAAGGTATGCAAAGGTATCATTGCTAGTATGGACAAATTCTAGTGGAGTGGATCTCTTGATCGACGATCTATGCATTGGCTATCTTGGGAGAAATTTGCATCACCGAAGTGTCAGGGTGGAATGGCTTTCGCGACCTTGAGTTATTCAACTTGGCACTACTTGGCAAGCACGGATGGAGGTTTATTACAAACCCTAACTCTTTATGTGCCAAAGTGATGAAGGGGCGCTAATTTCCGGATTGTGATTTCATGGAGGCTTAGGTTCCACAGACGTCTTCAGCTATCTGGCGAGCTATTATCGCCGGGAGGGAAGCTCTCTGTGTTGGTCTCATTAAGAGGGTGGGGACGGCAGCACTATCTCCATTTGGGAAGATAAGTGGATCCCGGACCTCTCCTCTTTGTCCCCTACGGTGATGCCGGGAGGGACGACCCGTGCCACCGTCGAGGAGCTCATTGACCATGACAATTGGCAGCGGGAACTGATTCACAATGTGTTCATTCGACCAGATGCCGATACCATTCTGAATATCCCCTTACGCCGCGGTGGGGGTGATGACTTTCTAGCTTGGGCTTTTGAAAGAAGTGGCATCTACTTCGTAAAATCTGCAACCGTGCTCTCGTGACTCGGAAAGAGCATGCAGCTCAAGAGGAAGGAACGGTTACAGACTCCTCACAGACTAATGAACGGATGTGGAAGTCACTTTGTAAACTCAAGGTCTTACCAAAGGTACGTGTATTCTGGTGGCGGGTTATTCATCGCATTCTTCTAGACGAGTGCACTCTTCGGTATCGCCATATTAAACCTATAAGAAGATGCAATGTCTGCCATTCAATGGATGATGATCTTATGCACGCCTTTGTGCATTGCTCTCATGCCAAACTTTTCTGGGAGCAAGCCCATGGCCTCTTTAGCATTCGACGGCCGCGGTTGCATCCCGACACATTGTCTCGTGATCTCATAAGTGATGATCAATTCACGGACATTGAGAGGGCCCAAATGATCTTTGTTATGTGGGCAATTTGGCACTCGAGAAATCGGGTGACTCATGATGATGACTAGCTGGAGCCTTTTACTTCGGTGAGTCGGATTCGAGAGGACTTGGCACTGCTGGACATCCCCCGGTCTCATGTTTTTTTGCTATCAGGTCATGGATGGAGACCGTTGAATTCAGGTGTGGTTAATCAATACGGATGCAGCATTGAGTATGGGCTCTGACAAGGTGGGTGTGGACGGTGTAGCACGGTCTAACACAACCTTGTTGGGTGCTTGGAGTAAACCTCATATTGGGGTCGCGGATCCATTCATCGGTGAGATGTTGGCGCTTCAAGATGGAGTTATCTTCGCAAATCTACGGGGCTTCTCACATGTGATAATGGAACTGATTGCCTAGAGATTGTTAATCTTTGGAAAACTCCCCACACCAGTCTCTCTGTGGTGGCACCTTTACTTGTAGAAATTGGAGAGCTAGCTGCTACTTTTTCTTCTTTTGTTATTCAACATGTAAAACGAGCAGCCAATGTACCAGCCCACCTTTGTGCGAAACATGCCTGCACACTGGTGGTCACCGAGAGTTGGACTGACTCGAGACCCTCCTTCCTGCTCACTAGCCTGTTGGTTGATGATGCCAAGAGTTCTTTCGCTGAATAAAAGCTCTCAGGTTTGAACGGAAAAAAGGTAAGTTGGCTGGTTTTTCTCTTAAATTTAAGCTGGCTGGTTTTTCTCTTAAATTTAAGCTGATTTTTATGTGACATCAAACTAGTTAATTATGGTGCCTATGCCTCCTCCCCATGAAAAGGCTAGGTTTTCTATATCTCCCTCCGGCACCGCCGCTGGTCCATCTCGTCTCCGGCGGCCTTAGGACCATGGCCGCGCGGTGGATCCCGGTCCTTGCTGGTGGGAGGGCTCTGTCTCTAGATGTTCCTTCGAGTTTTGTTAGGGTTTGTGACCCATCCAGGAAAACGAGACGGTGGCGGCTTAGTGAAGATGGGAGAAGGTTCTTCCATCTAGTCTCCGTTCCGGTGGTGCGTCTAGCATCGTCGGTGGGCGTGTGGAGGTGTGTCTCTGGCGGATCCGTCCTTGGTGGATTTGCTCGAATCTTATCGTAGTTTGTCTATGTTCATGTGTCTTCAAGTTGGATCCTTCCGATCTACGCTACTCTTCAATGGTGGCGGTTGCTGTTCTATTGCACCGGTCCTATGAGGCCTTAGCACGACGACTTCCCGACTGCAAGTGTTTCCCGGCTCCGGCGAGGGAGGGGTGTTGGCGGCGGCGCAACTTTGGCTCGTTTCAATGCTTGTAGTCATCGCTAGGTGGTCCATGGATCCGGATGTAATTCTTATTATGTCTAGTGTTCGTTGTACTGCCATGATTAAAGATGAATAGATTGTGAGTTTTTTCGCTAAAAA
>NW_021216025.1:0-1012 GCF_002162155.2 Triticum dicoccoides | reverse complement strand
GGAACGAGTAAAGAGACTTGCCGGTAACGAGATTGAACAAGGTATAAGGATACCGACGATCGAATCTCGGGCAAGTACAATACCGCTAGACAAAGGGAATTGTATACGGGATTGATTAAGTCCTTGACATCATGGTTCATCCGATGAGATCATCGTGGAACATGTTGGAGCCAACATGGGTATCCAGATCCCGCTGTTGGTTATTGACCGGAGAACGTCTCGGTCATGTCTGCATGTCTCCCGAACCCGTAGGGTCTACACACTTAAGGTTCGATGACGCTAGGGTTATAAAGGAAGCTTGTATGTGGTTACCGAATGTTGTTCGGAGTCCCGGATGAGATCCCGGACGTCACGAGGAGTTCCGGAATGGTCCGGAGGTAAAGATTTATATATAGGAAGTCCTGTTTCGGCCATCGGGACAAGTTTCGGGGTCATCGGTATTGTATCGGGACCACCGGAAGGGTCCCGGGGGTCCACCGGGTGGGGCCACCTACCCAGGGGGGCCACATGGGCTGTAGGGGGTGCGCCTTGGCCTACATGGGCCAAGGGCACCAGCCCCAAGAGGCCCATGCGCCTGGGGAAACCCTAAAGGAAGAGTCCCAGCGGGGGAAGGCACCTCCTAGGTGCCTTGGGGGGGGGGGAGGACTCCTCCCCTGGCCGCCGCCCCCTTGGAGATTGGATCTCCTAGGGGCTGGCGCACCCCCCCTTGGGATCCCTATATATAGTGGGGTAGGAGGGCCTCTCAAACACACCTTTTGCCTTTGGTGCAGCCCCTCCCTCTCTCCCAACTTCTTCTCCTCTCCCGTGGTGCTTGGCGAAGCCCTGCAGGATAGCCACGCTCCTCCACCACCACCACGCCATTGTGCTGCTGCTGGATGGAGTCTTCCTCAACCTCTCCCTCTCTCCTTGCTGGATCAAGGCGTGGGAGACGTCACCGGGCTGTACGTGTGTTGAACGCGGAGGTGCCGTCCGTTCGGCACTTGATCATCGGTGATTTGAATCACGACGAGTA
>NW_021216024.1:0-945 GCF_002162155.2 Triticum dicoccoides | reverse complement strand
AAAGCCTCTTGGTGGATGTTAACCGCATTGGCAATCTTGCCACCAAGAATTCCTTTGTTGCACATGAAACCTCTCGACGCACATGGAAAGGGCTGACGCTTATGTGCTCTGAAGATGATCTTCAAGAGGATGGCTTCTCTGAATGCTTCAAGTTTGACTCCACACCTCCTCGAAGGGCAGTGCTGCGACGAACTCCATCTCTTGAAGACTCTGAGTTCTCTTCCTCTGCTGCAACTGTGAATGCCAGAGTGATCGAGGATGAAGACGATGCTACTTCACCGCCACCTCCTTCAGCACGCGTTGACACTGCTCCAAGTTCTTCTGCACCGCTGAACACCACCGACGAACCTGCTGCTTCACCTACTCTTCATGGGAATGAGTAGATGCTCTATGTCTTCAAACCTTTTTGGTCCTTACTGACAAAAGGGGGAGAAGCATAAGAGTTTGATAGTCTTCAAGCGGGTCCATATGGGCGGTTGCTTTATATTTTGCTTCGTGTTTACAACTCTCGTTTTGATACATTTGGTTCTTTGAGTTGTAACACTTAAACTCAATGGTCGTCTGCTACTTATTTGCCACTTTGTGATGCGATGATAAATTCCGCATGTGCCACGATAAATTCCGCACTTAGATCATTTTGCAGACGTCCATTTTCCATTATGCATGTCATTATCTTCACATACCTTCACATGCATAGTGGATTGTCATCATAAGTTGAAGAGGATCTCCACAAGCACAACCTGCCATGTGCATTTGCATTCCAAAAGCAAATTACTTATATGCACATCTTTAGGGGGAGCCCTCACAGCTTATGAAGACAATTCCCTATCCTCTTACAATTTCACATATTGTATTCCCCGTTGAAAACTTCAACTAGTTTGTCATCAATCACCAAAAAGGGGGAGATTGTAAGTGCATCTAGTGCCACCCCTAGTTGGTTTTGGA
>NW_021216023.1:0-1152 GCF_002162155.2 Triticum dicoccoides | reverse complement strand
CCTCAGAATCATTTCTGAAAAATGACCCAAATAAAAATTTCTCCAAAAGGGTCCAAGAAAATGCTCATGTTGCTCTCTGAAAATATTGGACAGAGATAAAAATCAAACCAATATTTTTAAGAGCTCATAGGTATTTATTTTGGGCATTTGGAATTAATGCATAAATATTTGCATTGGAAATATTATATATATATATATATATATTAATATATGTCCAAATATTATGCCATTTATAAAGGAGCTCTGGAATAATATATCTAGCTCCTGCAAAAATTGGCATAAGGTTATAAAATGATTTAATATTTTATTTAAATCAAAACAAATGTCAGAAATTAGAAAACAGAAATAATTAAAAGGGAGAACCTTACCTGGGCTCCTCCCTGTGCAGCCCAGCCAGCTGGCCGGCCCAGCCAGCAGGCAGCCCAGCCCGCCTCCCTCCTTTGTCGTCTTCGTCCTCGACAGAGGGAGGGGAGTGTGGCCGGCGCGCGCGCGCGCCACCGCGCCACGCCACCTCCCTCCTTGCCTGCCTGGCGCCCTTCTCGTCGCCCTCGATGCCCCGGACGACGCCACGCCCTCCCCCCTGCTCTCTCCCACTCTCCCGTGGTTCTTCCCTCCTCTCCCTCGCTCTCTCTCTCACGGCCGAACACCACCATCGCCGCCGTTCGCCATAGCAGCCGTCACCGGCCACCCCTCGCCCCTCCGCTGAGCTCAGGAGCTCCGCCGCGACCCCCTCTTCCTCCCCACCAAGCCAAGCCCCTCCGGAAGCCCTGCATCGCCGCCCACGTCGCCGTTCCCCTCCTCGGCCACCGGAGATCGTCGCCGTCGAATCGAGAGCCACCGGACGTCCCCGAGCCCGCTAACCATCCCTGCAGCTCCGCGGTGAGCCACTGACCCGATTCCCCCTTGCCCCGTCGTCCCTAGCATCCTGTAGCTGCCGCCCCCTTGAGCTCCGAAGCTCGCCGCCGCCGTGCCTCGTCGCCGCCGTGGCTGGAGCCGTTGTAGCTCGAAGCCGAGCACACCATCGTGCTCCACACCTCACCAGGAGCACGTAGCACGCACCAACGCCTCCCCTAGCGCCCTGCATCGCCTAACCCGCCGTTGGCCGAACTCCGGCCGCCGCTCACGAGCTCGCCGTCGTCGGTACCGGCCACC
>NW_021216022.1:0-1557 GCF_002162155.2 Triticum dicoccoides | reverse complement strand
TGCGGGCGATTATGAGGATGAGGTTGATCAAAATCAGCACTACGTGCAGCCACCTGCACCACCACCAGCAGGTCGACCTCAGGTATATATTCGTAATGGTAGGCCTGCACCTCCACCTCAGGTACGAGATGATGTCCATATTCCTAAACTAAAATTGAATATTCCACCATTTGAGGGTAGATATGTTCCTGATATATATCTTACTTGGGAGTTAGAAACTGAACAACGTTTTACATGTTTACAATATCCCGAGGAGAGACGGGTTGCTGCTGCTGTTTGTGCTTTCACTAGTTTTGCATGTGTATGGTGGTCTGAACATTGTAGATTATATCCTATTCCAACTACTTGGGCTGCTTTGAAAACTGCTATGCGTACTCGTTGGGTTCCACCATATTATCAACGTGAATTGCTTCAAAAATTACAACGCTTAAGAAAAGGAAAAAATTCTGTAGAAGAATATTATCAGGAATTACAAACTGGCATGATTAGATGTGGTATTGTTGAGGAGAATGAAGCTATGCTTGCACGTTTTCTGGGTGATTAAATAGAGAGATTCAGACCATTCTAGACTATAAGGAGTATACTAATATCACTCGTTTATTCCATCTTGCTTGTAAAGCTGAACGCGAAGTGCAGGATCGACAAGCATTGGCGCGAACTAACTTTTCTGCAGGCCGACCTTCATCATGGACACCGCGTGCATCTTCTACTTCAACTGCACCAGCACCTCAATCAGGTGCCTCCTCTAGTCGTGATACAAGAAAACAGGCACAACCACCATTATCTGCCAAGAGCGCACCTGCTGGGCCTGCACAGAGTTCTTCTTCTTCCATGGCATCAACAGGGCACACAAGTGATATTATTTGTCGTCGTTGTAAGGGAGGAGGTCATTATGCGAGAGAATGCAAATCTCCGCGTGTGATGATTGCTACCGCGGATGGTGGATATGAGTCCGCTAGTGACTATGATGAGGAGACTTTGGCTCTTATTACACGTGAAGAACATGGTGGAGATGATTCTGATCATGAGACGCAATACATGGCTCCTGAAGACGCTGATAGGTATGATGTTTAGTTGCTCAACGTGTTTTGAGTGTGCAGGTCACACAAGCTGAGCAAAATCAGAGGCACAATTTGTTCCATCCCAAGGGAGTTATGAAAGAACGTTCTGTGCGCGTCATCATAGATGGAGGGAGCTGCAACAACTTGGCTAGCATGGAGATGGTGGAGAAGCTTTCTCTCACCACAAGACCACATCCACATCCTTACTACATCCAATGGTTCAACAACAGCGGCAAGGTTAAGGTAACACGTACTGTTCGTGTGCATTTTAGTATCTCTACATATGCTGATTACGTTGATTGTGATGTGGTACCTATGCAAGCATGTTCCTTATTACTTGGTAGACCATGGCAATTTGATAAAAATTCTGTACACCATGGTAGAAACAATCACTATACTCTTGTACATAAGGATAAAAATATTACTTTGCTTCCTATGACTCCTGATTCCATTTTGAAAGATGATATTAATAGAGCTAATAAAGCAAAACAGGAGA
>NW_021216021.1:0-641 GCF_002162155.2 Triticum dicoccoides | reverse complement strand
GCCCGCGAGCTCCGTCATCGTCCGCCTCGTCGTCTTCACCCACTGGATCCAGCAGGGAGCCACCGCAACGTCTGCATCAACCTCGTCTTCATCTTCGGCCAACACAGCTCCTCCGCGTCGAACCGCCCGACTCCGGTCGTCCCCGGCCTCATCGAGCCTCCCCCGCAACGCTGTGAGCAGCACCACGATCCCCCTTCGTCCTCCCCCTCGATTTGTTGTTGCTGCTGCTAGCTCCGCTGTTACCGAGCCCGCCGCCTAGCGCCACTCCCCGCCGGCCGGCGCGCTCGTCGTGGGCCGCTCGCGCCCTGGTTTCGCATGCCCGCTGTCGAGGCCTTCGCCCCGGGCCTTGCCCGCCACCGCAGTCGCCCTCCGCCCGGGCTGTCGCCTTGCCTCGCCTCGCCGTGTTCCCCACGCCCATGCGCCGGTCTGGGCTCCCTGCGCCCTGCTGCCGCTTGTGCGGTGGTCGCCGGCGCCCCGCCAACCTCGCCCCGCTCTGCGCCTCGCCGGCGCCCCCCCTCGGGCGCCCTGTTGGGGCCGACCACCACGCCCGCACACCGGTGCCCGTTGCCCGCAACCGCGCCCGTTGCGCCCGAACCCGCTAAGGCCCCTGTGCCTATGACATGAGGGGCCCAGGCCCTAGA
>NW_021216020.1:0-1202 GCF_002162155.2 Triticum dicoccoides | reverse complement strand
TAGCTTCGGGGGAAGCTTCGGCAGGTCGTTTGCTGCGATCTGCTGCTTCTCGTTCCTCTTCTCGTTCCTCTAGCCCCATTACCCTTTTGTGCAGCGCCTGCAGTTGGCCCTGCTCCAGTTTCTTCCTCCTCTCGTGGGTTTTGTAACCCCCTGCGTCCGGAAAACCAACCTTCCACGGAATGGAGCCTGGGGTTCCTCGTGTCCGTCCAGGGTGCTCAGGATTCTCGAGGGCCATTGTGAGCTCGTCCTTCTCCCTGTCTGGAACGAACGTCCCTTGTTGTGCTGCATTGATATAGTGTTGAAGGTTCTTGAGGGGTATTTGCAGTTGCTCGTCCGTCCAACAGCACTCCCCTGATACAGGGTCCAAGGTTCCGCCAGCCCCGAAGAACCAAGTCCGGCAACGGTCTGGCCATCTCATTATCTCTGGTTCGACCCCTTTTTCAAGAAGATCATTCTCCTCCTTGGACCATATAGGCCGGGCTTTGAGGTAGCCACCTGACCCCATGCGATGGTGAAGCTTCTTCTTCGCAGCATTTTGCTTGTTCGTCACCGACATCTTGTTACTCTTTTCTGATGTCTTGTGGGCCACAAATGCAGGCCAGTGATCTTTGATCTTCTCATATTTGCCGATGAATTCTGGTGTCTTTTTTTGTCGACAAAATGGTTCAACTCTTTCCTCCACCTCCTGAATAGGGTTGCCATCTTCTTAAGAGCACAAGACTTGATTAATTGCTCTTTAACTGGCTTCTCCGGATCCTCCTCTGGCGGTAGGGTGAAATTTGCCTTCAACTGAGTCCAAAGATCTTCTTTCTGCATACCATTGACATAAGACACCTCAGGGTCGTCCTTAGGCTTATACCATTGCTGGATGCTGATCGGGATCTTGTCCCTAACAAGAACCCCGCACTGAGCAGAAAATGCGTTCTTTGTCCGGATGGGTTCAATCGGTTCGCCGTCGGGCGCGATTTCTATGATCTCAAACCTTTCATCCAAGCTCAACTTTTTCTTCGGGCCTCGTCTCCTTACTGAAGTTGTGCTCGATCCGGAGGGCTAGAAATTAAAAGGAAGAAAGACGAGAGTAATAAATATGTGTACATATACCAAAACAATGGATGCATCAATTAACTAGTCAGCATGGACTTAACTAATATATATATATATATATATATATATATATATATATATATATATATATATATATA
>NW_021216019.1:0-684 GCF_002162155.2 Triticum dicoccoides | reverse complement strand
TGTAATGCCCCAGATATACTTTCCGTATTTATATCCAACTCTTGCCGTTTTCGGTGTCAAGTTATATTTATTTCTCGGGTTCGGGTCCTTGTCTCCGTGTGTTGTTTTCGTTTTCATGCATCTCATACCATGTCATCACGTGCATTGCATTTGCATACATGTTCATCTCAGGCATTCGAGCATTTCCCCGTTGTCCGTTTTGCATTCCGGCGCTTCGTTCTCCTCCGGTGGTCATTTCTAGTCTTTCTTTCTTGTGTGGGGATTAAACATTTCCGGATTGGACCGAGACTTGCCAAGCGGCCTTGGTTTACTACCGGTAGACCGCCTGTCAAGTTTCGGGTCATTTGGACTTCGTTTGATACTCCAACGGTTAACCGAGGGACCGACAAGGCCTCGTGTGTGTTGCAGCCCAACACCCCCCAAATTTGGCCCAAAACCCACCAAAATCTGCTCCATGTCCTAGAGCGTTCGATCACGATCGTGTGGGCGAAAACCGCACCTCATTTGGACTCTCCTAGCTCCCTCTATGCCTATTTATACCCCCCTCCATTCGGATCTCTTCTTCCCCCGTCCGAAACCCTAGTTCTAAAAAAAAGCATCCTCCGCCGCCGACGGACACGTCCGCCCCAGCGCCGGACGCGTCCGCCGCCGCCCGCCTCCGCCACTCAGGCGCTGCCACGTGGG
>NW_021216018.1:0-1331 GCF_002162155.2 Triticum dicoccoides | reverse complement strand
TTATGGGTAAAATGACCAAGACTCCGTTCTCAGGAACAATGGAGCGAGCAACCGACTTATTGGAAATCATACATACTGATGTGTGCGGTCCAATGAGTGTTGAGGCTCGCGGTGGCTATCGTTATGTTCTCACCCTCACTGATGATTTAAGTAGGTATGGGTATATCTACTTAATGAAACACAAGTCTGAAACCTTTGAAAAGTTCAAGGAATTTTAGAGTGAGGTTGAAAATCAACGTGACAGGAAAATCAAGTTTCTACGATCAGATCGTGGAGGAGAATACTTGAGTCACGAGTTTGGGGCACACTTAAGAAAATGTGGAATAGTTTCACAACTCACGCCGCCTGGAACACCTCAGCGTAATGGTGTGTCCGAACGTCGTAATCGCACTCTGTTAGATATGGTGCGATCTATGATGTCTCTTACCGATTTACCGCTTTCCTTTTGGGGCTATGCTTTAGAGACTGCCGCATTCACTTTAAATAGGGCTCCGTCGCAATCCGTTGAGACGACACCGTATGAATTATGGTTTGGGAAGAAACCTAAGCTGTCGTTTCTAAAAGTTTGGGGATGCGATGCTTATGTCAAGAAACTTCAACCTGAAAAGCTCGAACCCAAGTCGGAAAAATGCGTCTTCATAGGATACCCAAAAGAAACTATTGGGTACACCTTCTACCTCAGATCCGAAGGCAAGATCTTTGTTGCCAAGAATGGGTCCTTTCTGGAGAAAGAGTTTCTCTCGAAAGAAGTAAGTGGGAGGAAAGTAGAGCTTGATGAAGTATTACCTCTTGAACCGGAAAATGGCGCAACTCAAGAAAATGTTCCTGAGGTGCCTGCACCGACTAGAGAGGAAGTGAATGATCAAGATACTTCTGATCAAGCCCCTACTGAAATTCGAAGGTCCACAAGGACACGTTCCGCACCAGAGTGGTACGGCAACCCTATCTTGGAAATCATGCTGTTAGACAACGGTGAACCTTCGAACTATGAAGAAGCGATGGCGGGCCCGGATTCCGACAAATGGCTAGAAGCCATGAAATCCGAGATAGGATCCATGTATGAAAACAAAGTATGGACTTTGACTGACTTGCCCGTTGAGCGGCGAGCCATAGAAAATAAATGGATCTTTAAGAGGAAGACAGACGCGGATGGTAATGTGACCATCTATAAAGCTCGGCTTGTCGCTAAGGGTTATCGACAAGTTCAAGGGGTTGACTATGATGAGACTTTCTCACCGGTAGCGAAGCTGAAGTCCGTCCGAATCATGTTAGCAATTGCCGCATTCTATGATTACGAAATATGGCAAATGGACGTCAAAACGGCATTCCTT
>NW_021216017.1:0-1072 GCF_002162155.2 Triticum dicoccoides | reverse complement strand
AAAACCATGAGTGTTGATGACCGATACGTAAACGCACCCCGGGGTTTGTTAATCAAGGAAAGCACTCCGGGACCCCAAACCTGTGAGTAATAGTCCATGAAACGGGCCAGAATCGGCCAAAACTGCGAGTGCCACAAAACGAGCCCGAATCGGCCGAAACTGCGAGTGTTGATGATCGACACGTAAACGCACCCCGGGGTTTGTTAATTGCGCAAGTCACACCGGGACCCCAAACAATGAGTAATAGTCCACGAAACGGGCCAGAATCGGCCACAACTGTGAGTGTTCATGACCGGCACGTAAACGCATTTTGGGGTTCAACAACTATGGAAATCGCTGCGGGACCCCTAAATGTTGAGTAATAGTCCTCGAATCGCGTCATAAGTGGCCCAAACTGTGAGTGTTGAGGACAGACACGCAAATGCACCCCGGGAATTGTCAATCATGGAAATCGCTCTGGGACGCCAAAATGGTGAATAATCGTGCACGAAATGGACCAGAGTCGACCAAAATTGTGTGTTGATGACTGACATGTAAACGCACCACGGAGTTCGTCAATCGTGGAAATCACTGCGGGACGCCCAAAACTAATTAATAGTGCAAGAAATGGGCCAAAATCGGCCCAAACTGCGATTGTTGATCATCGACACGTAAGCGCACCATGGGGTTCAACAACCATGGAAATCGCTTTGGGGCCCCAAAACGGTGAGTAATAGTCGACGAAACGGGCCAGAAGCGGCCCAAAATGCGAGTGTTGCTAACCGACACATAAACGCACCCCGGTGTTCGTCAATCATGGAAATCACACCGGGACGCCAAATCAGAGTAATAGTCCAAGAAACGGGCCAGAATTGGCAAAAACTATGAATGTTGATGACAGACACGTAAGTGCACCTTGGAGTTCAACAACCATGGAAATCGCTCTGGGACCCCAAAGCGGTGAGTAATAGTGCATGAAAAGGACCAGAATCGGCCAAAATTGTGAGTGTTGATGACCGAAACGTAAACGCACCACGGGGTTCGTAAATTGTGGAAATCACTCCAGGACCCCCGAAACTAAGTAATAGTCCAA
>NW_021216016.1:0-1334 GCF_002162155.2 Triticum dicoccoides | reverse complement strand
ATCGCCGCCACCCCCTCGCCGTAGCCACGCCCTCCGTCCACCCCACGCCGTGCCACCGTGTCCAGGAGCTTCGCCGCCGTCCACTTCATCGAGCTGGCCGAGCCCCGTGTGCTCGAGCGGCCCGAGACCACCGCATCGACCTCGCTCGAGCTCGCCGTCGCCGGAGATCCCCTTCAACACCGTCGCTGCCTCAGCTCGTCCCCGACCCCGCCGGTGGCCTCTACGGGAGCGCTGTGAGCCTAGCTACTCCTCCGACCCTCCCTCTCTCATTCCCGAGCCGTGTAGCCACCGCACGAGGATCACACGCCCGCACCGCCGTGGATCTCATCGCCGACGTGCTTCCGGCCACCCTCCGGCCACAAGCTGGTGTCCATCTTACTCACCGAGTCCCGCAGCACCTAGCTAGCCACTCCTCGAGCCTCACCGACCCCTCTAGCGCCAAGTTCATCTTCGGCCGAACCCCGGTGGCCGCCAAGGTCGTCGCCGGCGCCAACTCCGGCCACCCCGACCCCAATGGACTCCACCAAGAGCTGCGGCTTGTCCTCAGCTCCACTCCGGTGGTCTCCGCGACCCATTTGGTGGCCGAAACGGCCAAAACCACTCCCGCCGCCGCGTCGGGCTCACCGGCGGCTAAACGCCGGCGCCGCTGGCATTGACTTTGACCACGGGTGGGCCCTGGTTGACTCCCCTGAGTCAATGACAAGTGGGGCCCAGCCCTGTTAATTAAACAGGTTTAGTTTTAATTAAACTTTAATTAAAATAATCACCCTGACATGCGGGACCCACTGTCAGGTTTGACCCTGACGTGTTCCGTTGACCTGCTGACGTCACACTGACGTCACGCTGACGCAATAATGATTTTCTGGAATTATTCTAATATAGGAAATTCCAGAATATAATTTAAACTTCAAAAATTCATAACTTTTATTCTGTAACTCCAAATCAGACAAATTATATATGAAAAATGATCAGAAAAATCCAATCTATTCATCTGTACTATTTTCATGCATGATTAAACAAGTTAACCTGATGTTTAATGCAGAACAAGGAAAAGCACTTTAAAAGGCCATGTTTGAGTTTGAAATTTGAATCTTTGATTCAAATTGGTTCAAACCCTTCTGGTTTTAGTTGCATTAGCCCAACACACTCATATTGCCATGTTTCATGCATGCATCATATTGTTGCACATTGTTTGGTGATGGTTGTGTATCGGTGTCCCTTGCGACAGGTTCTGTCCCCGAGGAGTACCGTGATTACCCTAACGAAGAACCGTATCAGTGCATCGAACCATCAGGCAAGCAACCAACCATTTGATCATATCGATACAATCCCAT
>NW_021216015.1:0-1481 GCF_002162155.2 Triticum dicoccoides | reverse complement strand
AGAAGTCCTTTACCGCGGACACGGCTATTCGAATAGATGATGTTAACCCTGCAGGGGTGTACTTCTTCATACATGTTTCCACCACTTAGCGTCTGCACACGACATGTGCTCGGCAGACTTCAAGCGAAAGCCGACGTGGGTGTAGACCACGACCTACCTAAACACCTAAGTCTCTAGTCCAGGTTTATCGCCTATTCGGGTTCCATCCATGAGGAGATCCGGCCGGAGTTTCGCTCACAGCCCCAAACGATGTGAACAGGGTTCCGTGACACCAAACGGGCGCCCGGTATACCCGGCCACGTGCCTACCGCATCACAGCCCACCCCTACGGTCAGCGCTGTCCACGGCCTCCAGCAAGCTACAAACACCAGAAACTACTTGCAACTCCTGGACAGAGGACTAGGCTGAATAAGAAGTCGAGCGGGGTCATATTTCAGGGCCCAATGTATGGTAGTAGCTGAATCATGGATCACAAACACAGAACTCAGTTCCTGAGGACGGCTGCAATGAGACAACCCACCATGTACTCCTACATGGCCTCTCACCGCTACCTTTACCAAATCGTGTTCACACACTTAGCTCACACACAGTAGGACATGTTCACACGCCTCTGATTCATCCCCGATGAATCAGACCTGACTCAACTCTAAGCAGTAGCAGGCATGACAAACAAGCATGAATGAGTAGGCACAACAGGGCTCAAACAATTCCTACTCATACTAGTGGGTTTCATCTATTTACTGTGGAATGACAGGTCATGCAAAGGATAAAGGGGGTTCAGCTACCGCAGCAAGTAACAGATGAATCGTTGTTGTCCTAATGCAGTAAAAGAGAGCAGGAGCGAGAGAGTAGGATTGTATCGGAATGAACAAGGGGGTTTTGCTTGCCTGGCACTTCTGAAGATAACATTGAGTCTTCATCAGTGTCAACGATCACATCATCGGTATCATGTCTATCGAGAGGGGACAAATACCGGCAACACAGAAGGGAACACAATCAATGCAATGCACAATATGATGCATGATCATGACATGGCAAAATGAATATGTTTTGGGCTAATGCATCTAAAACCAGATTAAATGGAGTTGGTTTGAATCCAAGATTCAAATTCAAACTCCATATGTGGATATTTAAATGCCCTTTATATGATTTGTGCTAAACAGCAGCTATAAGTTGTTCTAACATGCATGAAAATGGTACAGATGGATTCCTTGAATTTTTCTGATAATTTTTCATATATAAATTATTTAATTTGGAGTTACGGTTAATTTTCTATGATTTGTTGAAGTTTTAGCTATTATCTGAAATTTATAAATCACTTTTGATTTATTTTAATTCCAGAAACAAATACTGCGTCAGCATGACGTATTAGTGACGTCAGCAGGTCAACGTGGCTGGTCCAGGTCAAACCTGGCCAGTGGGTCCCATCCGTCAGTGACTAACCTAACTAATCTAATTTAGTTAGTGGCCTGGGGCCCATT
>NW_021216014.1:0-1593 GCF_002162155.2 Triticum dicoccoides | reverse complement strand
AAACAGTAGGGGTAAATATTGGGTTGTCTCCCAACAAGCTGTTTTCTTTAATGCCTTTCTATCTAGGCATGATGATTTCAATGATGCTCGTATAAAAGATAAGAATTGAAACATAAAGAGAGCGTCATGAAGAATATGACTAGCACATTTAAGTCTAACCCACTTCCTATTCATAGGTATTTTGTGAGCAAACAACTTATGGGAACAAGAATCAACTAGCATAGGAAGACAAAACAAGCATAACTTCAAAACTTTCAACACATAGAGAGGAAAGTTGATATTATTGCAAGTCCTACAAGCATATATTCCTCCCTCATTATAATTTTCAGTGGCATCATGAATGAATTAAACAATATAACCATCACATAAATCATTCTTTTCATGATCTACAAGCATAGAAATTTTACCACACTCCACATAAGCAATATTATTCTCATGAATAGTAATGGGAGCAAACTCAACAAAATAACTATCATGTGAGGCATAATCCAATTGAAAATTAAAATCAAGATGACAAGTTTCATGGTTATCATTATTCTTTATAGCATACATGTCATCACAATAATCATCATATCTAGCAACTTTGTTCTCATAATCAATTGGAACCTCTTCCAAAATAGTGGATTCATCACTAAATAAAGTCTTGATCTCTCCAAATCCACTTTCATAATTATCGTAATAAGATTCAACACCCTCCAAAATAGTGGGATCATTACTTCCTAAAGTTGACACTCTTCCAAACCCACTTTCATCAATATAATCATCATAGATAGGAGGCATGCTTTCATCATAATAAATTTTCTCATCAAAACTTGGGGGACAAAAAATATCATCTTCATCAAACATAGCATCCCCAAGCTTGTGGCTTTGCATATCATTAACATCATGGATATTTAAGGAATTCATACTAACAACATTGCAATCATGCTCATCATTCAAAGATTTTATGCCAAATATTTTATAGACTTCTTCTTCTAACACTTTGGCAAAATTATCAGAATCTTTATTTTCATGAAAGACATTAAAAAGATGAAGCATATGAGGCAACCTCAATTCCATTTTTTTGTAGTTTTATTTTAGAGACTAAACTAGTGACAAAACAAGAAACTAAAAGATTCAATTGCAAGATCTAAAGATATACCTTCAAGCACTAACCTCCCCGGCAACGGCGCCAGAAAAGAGCTTGATGTCTACTACGCAACCTTCTTCTTGTAGACGTTGTTGGGCCTCCAAGTGCAGAGGTTTGTAGGACAGTAGAAAATTTCCCTCAAGTGGATGACATAAGGTTTATCAGTCCGTGGGAGGCGCAGGATGAAGATGGTCTCTCTCAAACAACCCTGCAACCAAATAACAAAGAGTCTCTTGTGTCCCCAACACACCCAATACAATGGTAAATTGTATAGGTGCACTAGTTCGGAGAAGAGATGGTGATACAAGTGCAATATGGATAGTAGATATATGTTTTTGTAATCTGAAAATATAAAAACAGCAAGGTAGCAAGTAACAAAAGTGAGCGAAAATGGTATTGCAATGCTTCGAAACAAGGCCTAGGGTTCATACTTTCACTACTGCAAGTTCTCTCAACAAGGATAA
>NW_021216013.1:0-2660 GCF_002162155.2 Triticum dicoccoides | reverse complement strand
TTGGGTCAAAGTAGTTGTGTTCCGCAGATCAAGTTACAATCCAGCTTCTGGTCTGCTCTACCCTGAAGTATTACCTTCTTTATGACAGGAATTTCATGAGAATTGCACCACCTTTTGTGAATTCTTGACATAGTGATACTTCACGCCATCCTTTTTTTCATTCCTCGGTTCCGTGTTGTTGCAGCCGGAGTGCCGACAAGTGAATCATGATGTGTGAAATCAATACTCCTAGCAACTCCGTTGCTTGGTAGTTAAATGGACAATAACGTCATCCTTAGCGAGTTGACTATTGAATCATCACCCTAAGGTTGATTGTGCTACCTAGTCCATTTTCCTGGTGCACTCCTCGATTGATGAGATAGGATTTGTTAAGTCCTCGCTCATTTGATCATATCATCTTGCCCTGAAAAGCAAGATTGTTCTCGAGCTTAGTAACATATCGGTGGTTCGTGATTTCCAAAGATCTTCTCGGAAGTATTACCAGGTTGTCACCTGACCGCTATGTTGAGCTTGTGATCAAGTTGGTTTCTTGTGAACCACCTTCTCTCCAAGAATCGGTGTTAGATATCCCTGAGCTAGTTGGTTAAGCTAGACAACAACTTGGAGAGTTGGAAGATAAAAGCTTGCCTGACTTAGTTCGTCCCAAAAGGATATTCTTGTGTAGTGTGTATTGAAGAAAGATCATATCTTCATCGATTGGTCCCTGTGATCAGTTGCTGGACCTATTGTCTTATCAATCCTTTGATTTGAGTGTGGGCTATCATCAAATCAAGTCAGAACCAACGATGTTCGTAATGTTGTCTTCCTCGTGGTTGATCCCTCGAGCATACACCATTATATCTTTTGGTTCTGACCAATGCTATCACCGTGTTCACATGATGGTGGAAATCCAGTGATATGGAAATTCCGATGAGTTGTTGTTGAGCCCATCAGCAGCATTTTGTCTCCCCATGATTCATGTTGAACATCAACCTAGTGTTGGAAACTTGTGTAAGCATTTCTTCGTGTTTCGTTCATGAAGCATATGTTTGGATGAAAGTAGTGACTTTCCCTGATTCATGTGCATATGATGCAAGTTGCCGCCATGAATTTGAGGAAGATTGTTTTGTTTCCTTGGAATCATCCCAAATCAGTCATGCACACGTGCGAAGTATTCTGTGGTCTGGAGACTTGCAACCTTCATCCCATATGTGTCCCGAGCACACCAAGCCACTGATTGATTTGTTCCAGGAGAAGAAGTTCCTTCATAAGAGCTAATCATATGACTTATGCAAGGACTTCGTTATCCACGGTGATGGTTCCCAACCAGAACTCGGTAGTGTTTTATTATAAGACTACCACGTGGTCATGCTTGTCTGGGACAACGTGTTCACATGTTTGTAGCAGAACCAGCTCATGTTTTGGAGCTTGCTATCATAGTTCATCTCCCGAGAATCTCGCAACGTCATCTCGTCGATTTGTGTTGCAAACCTTCATTTTCCTTCCTAGACTCGATGAGTCTGGAATATCCTGACACCAACCAGATCTGAATCTCAGGCAGATATGATTGTTGGAACATTTCCCAAGAACTATAATATTGGTCCCTCGACAACCGGTAAAGTGGATGTCGTGGCCAACACACCCAGCCGGAAGACCTATCATTGTAGTATCTTGTTAAGGAAGTTGGCCACCTCCCCATAAGGATTTCGTAGGGTTTACCTCCGTAACTGTTTGCTATGGATTCTATTGCTCCCGAAGTCCGACCTTTACTTGATGTTCTAGATATCAAACCATATCTATGAATGGGTTACCCTAGCACATCAAGGAGAACATTAGAAGCGGAGTGCTAAATGTCTCTCGGTCGATCATCCAGATTTTATCTCCTTGGCCCCGCCAGGGGTGAAATTTGAGAAGGTGTTATCTTCCTTTGCATCTGCATCATCCATCATCATTCATCATGGTAGCAAGTTGTGTTGCCAGGATCCTTGACACGGATGTTGGTAAAACCTTGATGAATATGGAAATGCTCAAGTTCTTGAGAGCACGCTCAAGCGCTAGGTGTTATCTTCGGCATTAACTGGGGATCCTCTCCATTTCCTCGACATGCTATGATCTCTTCAAACAGTGAATTCACTCCTATTGTTGGGTTCTTCCCCAGTTACCAGAATCATTCCTAGCATTTGCATTCTGTTCCTAGCTTGCACCGCCAATGTGCCATTCTACCATGGGTCTCTTCCATTTCCGGTGATAAGCAAATTCATCCATTACGTTGTCTTCAACAAGGTAATCCACATCATCCAAGTCCGAGTATGCCATTCTACCGACCCCCTCCAAACGATCGCTCGAGAATTGCCTTAGGCTGGTTTAAAGAGTTTCAATGATCTTTGAATCAAAAGTAATTCTTTTTGCCACTTAAGGGGATATCTCTACGAGTCACCTTCCCTAAGGTGTATCGTTATGGTATCATGGCAACTCGACTCCTCGCTACGTTGACAATCGTTTACCACCTTCTTAGGTATGAAATTGTTGTCTACCTAGTGAACCTTCGTCATCCATTTCTTCCACCCCTATTGATGTGTATCTCGTGTCTCAACCCGAAAGATGGTTCTATGTCTCATTCCGTAAGTTAATCTTGAGTTGCTCGATCTTCGAGGAGATCGACCCTTCTAGAGTCTCCTTCT
>NW_021216012.1:0-934 GCF_002162155.2 Triticum dicoccoides | reverse complement strand
AGATGCTTGACCAATATGAGAGATGTGCATACCTGCTCCATTGGCGGTGTGGATCTTGTCGGAGCCATGATAGGGTTCACGAGTGTGAAGCTTCCCCATCTCGCTGGTTAGATGCTCTGTCGCCCCAGAGTCCATGTACCAGTGTGGATCGATGGAGTAGGACTGAGTGTGTCCCTGTTGCTTCTGCGGCGCGGGACGATCAGCCATGGCGACCTGACGGGCATTGTTGCGTGTATCTTTGCCGTCATTGCCAAGACCAAGGAAGCTTCGCTGGAAGCGCTTATGACACTTGGAGGCCCAGTGCCCATCGCGGCCACAAAGCTGACACACACGTGGACCGCCAGCCCCCGGTAAGGTCGCAGTAGGTGGGGGGGCCGAGGCGGGCGACGGTGGCAGCCCCAAGGGAGACCGGGGTGATGAAGAAGAGGGGCCACCCTTGGTGGCGGCGTTGGCCGAGAGGGAGCCAGTGCCCCTGGTGCGGCGAGTCTCGACCCGTTGCTCAGTGAGAAGGAGCTGAGAGAAAACCTCGTGTGCCAGCATGGGTGTCGAGTTGCCCCGCTCGTTGATGATCTCGACTAAGGCATCATACTCCTCATCAAGACCATTGACAATAAACGAGTTGAACTCGGAGTCGGTGAGGGGCTGTCCAATGGAGGCCAATGTGTCGGCGAGGCCCTTGACCTTGTTGTAGAACTCAGTGGCAGTGGAGTCAAGCTTCTGACACTCTCCAAGCTGACGACGGAGTGCAGAGACACGAGCCTGGGACTGCGCTGCAAAGGTGCGCTCAAGGATGGTCCAGGCCTCATGAGACGTCTTCGCGAAGACAACAAGGCCGGCAACTGCCGGCGAGAGCGACCCCTGGATGGAGGAGAGGTTCGCCTGGTCCTGCCCCGTCCAGACGCGATGGGCCGGATTGTAGACCGGACCGTGCACG
>NW_021216011.1:0-912 GCF_002162155.2 Triticum dicoccoides | reverse complement strand
AGACCGCCTCTCTCATGATTGTCCAACGTCCGGACTGACAAGGGATTTAACAAAATGGCCCCATTCTGGATGTGCAGAAAATGGTCCATATTTTTCCTGATCTCATCTACCCTTCTATATGTCACGTTGTCTAGTGTCAAAGAATTCAAGATAACCATGACTTCCTCATTAGCCGGAAATGACAGGCGCATAATGGTACGAAGCTCTTCAAAGTTGTTTTGGAACGGAGTTCCCGATAGAATAATTCGCTTTTTGGTACAAAGTTCAGCAAGAGCCTTCCGACCCTCGAACCCTCGGCCCCTCGATGACCCTCAAACCCTCGACCCTCGACACCTCGACGACCCTCGACCCTCGAACCCTCGGCCCCTCGACGACTCTCAAACCCTCGACTCCTCGACGACCCTCGACCCCTCGATGACCCTCAACCCTCGACCCTAGTTCCCGACCCTCAACCCCTTGGCGATCATTGACACCCTCGTTCCTGATAAAAATTAAGAAGAGGAAGAAGAAACAAAAAGAGGAGAAGAAGAAAAAAAAATAGATTTTTAATCTATTTTTTCTTCTTCTCCTCTATTCCCTCTTCTTCCTCCTCTTCTTAACCTCTTCTTCTTCTCCTTCTTCTTCTCCTTCTTCCTCTTCTTATTTTCCATTTTCCTCTCCTTCTTTTTCTTCGTCTTCCTTCTTCCTTCTTCCTCTTTTCTCCCTTTTCCTTATTTTACTTTTTCCTCTCCACTAACCTAAAATGTACTAACCTAAAATGCACTAACAGTACAACAAACCTAAAATGCACTAAATCAAGTAATCTAAAATCGATATCTACTAACAACTTAAATAAAAAGAATAATACATATATGAAAAACACATCATCATATCATCAACATCATAATATCATCATCAACATATATGAAAAAA
>NW_021216010.1:0-1704 GCF_002162155.2 Triticum dicoccoides | reverse complement strand
GATGCAGCTAAGCAGGAGAAGTTTCTGGAAGGACTAAATGATGAGTTGAGCATGCAGTTGATGGTAGCAACCTTCAACAACTACCAGGAGTTGGTAGATCGTGCTCTTATGATTGAAGGGAAGCAGCAGCAAATTGAGAATCGCAAGAGGAAGTATGGACAAGGGAAGTACAATTCAGGAGCTCAGCAGAAACCACGTTTTACCCCTAGACCAGGAGGACATTTTCAGCACACCCATGGAGGAGGTAGCTCGCACAATCACAATGGCACCAAGAATGGTAATGGCAATGGAGGAAGCAACGGCCAGAACCGCACCAACCCATCAACCTCAGCCAAGAAGGACCTGAGCCAAGTCACTTGCTTTAAGTGTCAGAAGACCGGACATTATGCCAATGAATGTCCTGAAGGCCAAAATGGCAATGGAAGTTCTGGTAAGAAGCTGAACCTGTTCAACAGGGGACAGGTGAACCACGTTAGCGTGGAGGAGGTTGAAGCTCAGCCCGATGCAGTAATAGGTCAGTTTTTGGTTAAGTCATTTACTGCACTCGTTCTTTTTGATACTGGTGCATCGCATTCATACATCTTAAGGGGATTTGTGGATAAGTATAACCTATCAACCCAAGCCCTTAGGTCACCCATGTTAGTAACCTCGCCTAGAGCAGAGTATGTGGCTAGTCTATGGTGTGATCGGTTACCATTAAGGATTGGTAAATATGTTTTTCCCCCAGACCTAATAGTATTGGAATCCCAAGGATTGGATGTGATATTAGGCATGGATTGGTTATCAAAGTATGAAGGGAATATTGAATGTGCTAGTAAGTCAATTTTGCTTACCACCCCAGAAGGGATAAGGATCAAGTATGTATCCCGGCATGTGCCAAAGAGGATTCAAGTAAATTGCCTAACAGGAGTTGTGCAGGAGGAAGTACTAGTGGTAAGGGATTTCCCTAAAGTATTTCTGGAGGAGTTGCCAGGCATGCCACCGGATAGAGATATTGAGTTTTTGATTGAGCTATTGCTAGGCACAGGGCCAATATCAAAGAGACCATATAGGATGCTAGCAAAGGATTTGGTGGAAATTAAGAAGCAGATTAAGGAGTTACTGGATAAGGGATATATCCGCCCAAGTTCTTTGCCTTGGGGATCGCCAGTACTTCTAGTGGAGAAGAAGGATGGATCATTAAGGATGGTTGTTGATTATCGAGGATTGAACGAAGTAACGATCAAGAACAAGTACCCACTACCAATGATTAATGATCTGTTTGATCGATTGCAAGGAGCTAAGGTATTTTCCAAGATCGATTTGCGATCAGGATACCACCAGTTGAAGATTCGAGAACAGGATATTCCGAAGACAGCTTGTACCACCAGGTATGGGCTATACAAGTATACCGTTATGTCATTTGGTCTGACTAACGCACCTGCCTATTTTATGAACATGATCAACAAAGTGTTTATGGAGTTTTTGGATAAGTTCGTCGTAGTGTTCATTGATGATATCCTGGTTTATTCGAAGAATGAGGAGGAGCATAAGGAGCATTTGCGTTTGGTACTTGGAAAGCTCAGAGAACATCATATTATATGCCAAGTTCAGCAAATGTGAGTTTTGGTTGAAGGAAATAGGATTCCTCGGACATGTTATATCTGGAGAAGGTATAGCTGTTGATCCCACTAAAGTTGATACCGTGACCAAGTGGGAAGCCCC
>NW_021216009.1:0-1141 GCF_002162155.2 Triticum dicoccoides | reverse complement strand
ATAGGCAACCAAGTAGTCCTTTACCGCGGACGCGGCTATTCGAATAGATCATGTTAACCCTGCAGGGGTGTACTTCTTCATACACGCTCTCACCACTTACCGTCGTTTACACGACATGTACTCGGCAACCTTCAAGCGGAAGCCCAACGTGGGTGTCGGCCACGACCTACCTAACCACCTAAGCCTCCAGTCCAGGTTTATCGCCTATCCAGGTTCCATCCGCAGGGAGTCCGGCCGAGGTTTCCCATACGGCCCCGAACGATGTGAACAGGGTTCCCGAGATACCTAACGGGTATTCGGTACACCCGGCCACGTACCTACCGCATCACAGCCCACCCCTACGGTCAGCGCTGTCCACGGCCTCCAGTAGGCTACAAACACCAGAAACTACTTGCAACTCCTGGACGGAGAACTAGGGTGAATAAGAAGCCGAGAGGGTCCATTGGTTTCGGACCCAATGCATGGTAGTAGCTGCTTCTTAAATCACACATACAGATCTCAGTGCTTAAGGTCGGCTTCAATGAAACAACGCACCATGTATTCCTACATGGCCTCTCATCGATACCTTTACCAAATCGTGTTCACCACACCACTCTCATTACCGACATAATCATTTCACTCTAGTCCATCACCCAGATGAACCAGACCTGACACGACGCTAAGCATAGCAGGCATAGCAAGGTAGGAACAACACATACATATGGCTCATACAACTCCTACACATGCTAGTGGGTTTCATCTAGTTACTGTGGCAATGACAGGTCATGCAGAGGAAATGGGTTCAACTACCGTAGCACACAGCAGTTTGAAACGCGTTGTCTTAATGCAGTAAAAGAGAGCAGGAGCGAGAACATGGGATTGTATCGATATGATCAAATGGTTGGTTGCTTGCCTGATGGTTCGATGCACTGATACGGTTCTTCGTTAGGGTAATCACGGTACTCCTCGGAGGCAGAACCTGTCGCAAAGGACACCGATACACAACCATCACCAAACAATGTGCAACAATATGATGCATGCATGAAACATGGCAATATGAGTGTGTTGGGCTAATGCGACTAAAACCAGAAGGGTTTGAACAAATTTGAATCAAAGATTCAAATTTCAAACTCAAACATGGCCTTTTAAAGTGCTTTTCCTT
>NW_021216008.1:0-928 GCF_002162155.2 Triticum dicoccoides | reverse complement strand
CAGCGTTTAAGACAAGGGAAAAATTCTGTAGAAGAATATTATCAGGAATTACAAACTGGCATGATTAGATGTGGTATTGTTGAGGAGAATGAAGCTATGCTTGCACATTTTCTGGGTGGATTAAATAGAGAGATTCAGACCATTCTAGACTATAAGGAGTATACTAATATCACTCGTTTATTCCATCTTGCTTGTAAAGCTGAACGTGAAGTGCAGGATCGACAAGCATTGGGGCGAACTAACTTTTCTGCAGGCCGACCTTCATCATGGACACCACGTGCATCTTCTACTTCAACTGCACCAGCACCTCCATCCGGTGCCACCTCCAGCCGTGATACAAGAAAAAAGGCACAACCACCATTATCTGCCAAGAGCGCACCTGCGGGGCCTGCACAGCGTTCTTCTTCTTCCATGGCATCAACAGGGCACATAAGTGATATTATTTGTCGTCGTTGTAAGGGAGGAGGTCATTATGCGAGGGAATGCAAATCTCCGCGTGTCATGATTGCTACCGCGGATGGTGGATATGAGTCTGCTAGTGACTATGATGAGGAGACTTTGGCTCTTATTACACGTGAAGAACATGGTGGAGATGATTCTGATCATGAGACACAATACATGGCTCCTGAAGACGCTGACAGGTATGAATGTTTAGTTGCTCAACGTGTTTTGAGTGTGCAGGTCACACAAGCTGAGCAAAATCAGAGGCACAATTTGTTCCATACCAAGGGAGTTGTGAAGGAACGTTCTGTGCGCGTCATAATAGACGGAGGGAGCTGCAACAACTTGGCTAGCATGGAGATGGTGGACAAGCTTTCTCTCACCACAAGACCACATCCACATCCTTACTACATCCAATGGTTCAACAACAGCGGCAAGGTTAAGGTAACACGTACTGTTCGTGTGCATTTTAGTATCTCTACATATG
>NW_021216007.1:0-970 GCF_002162155.2 Triticum dicoccoides | reverse complement strand
ACCTGTAGTACTCCTTTATAATCACCCAGTTACGTTGTGACGTTTGGTAGTACCCAAAGTGTTCCTCCGGTAAACGGGAGTTGCATAATCTCATAGTCATAGGAACATGTATAAGTCATGAAGAAAGCAATAGCAACATACTAAACGATCGGGTGCTAAGCTAATGGAATGGGTCATGTCAATCAGATCATTCTGCTAATGATGTGACCTCGTTAATCAAATAACAACTCATTGTTCATGGTTAGGAAACATAACCATCTTTGATTAACGAGCTAGTTAAGTAGAGGCATACTAGTGACACTTTGTTTGTCTATGTATTCACACATGTATTATGTTTCCGGTAAATACACTTCTAGCATGAATAATAAACATTTATCATGATTATAAGGAAATAAATAATAACTTTATTATTGCCTCTAGGGCATATTTCCTTCAATCTCCCACTTGCACTAGAGTCAATAATCTAGATTTCACTGTAATGATTCTAACACCCATGGAGCCTTGGTGCTGATCATGTTTTGCTCGTGGAAGAGGTTTAGTCAATGGGTCTGCAACATTCAGATCCGTATGTATCTTGCAAATCTCTATGTCTCCCACCTGGACTAGATCCCGGATGGAGTTGAAGCGTCTCTTGATGTGTTTGGTCCTTTTGTGAAATCTGGATTCCTTTGCCAAGGCAATTGCACCAGTATTGTCACAAAAGATTTTCATTGGACCCGATGCACTAGGTATGACACCTAGATCGGATATGAACTCCTTCATCCAGACTCCTTCATTTGCTGCTTCCGAAGCAGCTATGTATTCCGCTTCACATGTAGATCCCGCTACAACGCTTTGTTTAGAACTGCACCAACTGACAGCTCCACCGTTTAATGTAAACACGTATCCGGTTTGCGATTTAGAATCGTCCGGATCAGTGTCAAAGCTTGCATCAACGTAACCTTTTACGGTGAGCTCTTTGTCACCTCCA
>NW_021216006.1:0-942 GCF_002162155.2 Triticum dicoccoides | reverse complement strand
TAGGCGATATCTGGTGATCAAGGGGGGGGCTTGCCTGGTTGCTCTGGCAAGAGAGAGGGGTCGTCAACTCCGTAGTCGAACTGGGCAGCAGCAGCGTCGGTCTCGTAGTCTACCGGAGAGAAGAGGGGAAGAAACAATGAATACCAAGTAAACAGATGCATATCGATGCATGACATGTCAAGAAGCGATGCTAGGCGTGCCCTAACGTGGTATGAGGTGGTACTGGTTAAGGGGGGAATCATCCGGGAAAGTATTCCCGGTGTTTCGCGTTTTCGGACAGATGAACCGGAGGGGGAAAGTTGCGTGTTTGGTATGTTAGAGGTGTGTGGTGGACGAACGGGCTGCGTATCCGGGTTCGTCTCGTTGTTCTGAGCAACTTTCATGTTGAAAATATTTTAATCCGAGTTACGGATTAAAAGATATGATTTTTAAAAGATTTTATTAATTTCTGGAATTTAATTAATTAATTAATTAATTCGAAAAAAAAATATTTATGACGTCAGCATGATGTCATGCTGACGTCAGCAGTCAACAGGGTTGACTGAGTCAACCCTGACAGGTGGGTCCCGCATGTCATTCTCTGTTATCTAATTAACCTAATCAGATTTAATTAACAGTGGTTAATTAGCTTTAATTAGTGATTAGGTTAAATCTAATCTGATTTAATTAAGTTAATTAATTCTCTAATTAATTAATTAATTAATTAATATTTTAATTATTATTTTTAATATTTAGTTTTCCCTTTTTTTTTGTTTTAACAGTGGGGCCGGCCCCACTGGTCAGGGACCCAGCCCAACCGGGGCGGGCGAACGGGGAGAGGCGCAGTTGAGCGCCCGAATGGGGCGCAGCGGGGGAGGCCGAGGCCACCACGACGGCCGGAGGGGCCGCAGCCACAGTGAGGTTGGCCGGGCTGCGAGCGGCGCCGGCGAGGCGACCGAGCGG
>NW_021216005.1:0-1056 GCF_002162155.2 Triticum dicoccoides | reverse complement strand
TAGGATTGGGTCAAAGTAGTTGTGTTCCGCAGATCAAGTTACAATCCAGCTTCTGGTCTGCTCTACCCTGAAGTATTACCTTCTTTATGACAGGAATTTCATGAGAATTGCACCACCTTTTGTGAATTCTTGACATAGTGATACTTCTCGCCATCCTTTTTCATTCCTCGGTTCCGTGTTGTTGCAGCCGGAGTGCCGACAAGTGAATCATGGTGTGTGAAATCAATACTCCCAGCAACCTCGTTGCTTGGTAGCTAAAGGATAATAATTTCATTCTTAGCGTGTTGGTTTTTGAATCATCCTTCTAAGACTGATCGTGCTACCTAGTCCTTATTTTGGTGCACCCTTCGATTGATGAGTTAGGATCTTGTCAAGTCCTCACCCATTTGATCATATCGTCTTGCCCTCAAAAGCGAGATTATTCTCGAGCTTAGTAACATATCGGTGGTTCGTGATTTCCGAAGATCTTCTCGGAAGTATTACCAGGTTGTCACCTGACCGCTATGTTGAGCTCGTGACCAAGTTGGTTTCTTGTGAACCACCTTCTCTCCAAGAATCGGTGTTAGATATCCCCGAGCTAGTTGGTTAAGCTAAACGACAACTTGGAGGGTTGGAAGATAAAAGCTTGCCTGACTTAGTTCGTTCCAAAGGGATATTCTTGTGTAGTGTGTGTTGAAGAAAGATGATATCTTCATCGATTGGTCCCTGTGATCAGTTGCTGGACCTATTGTCTTATCAATCCTTTGATTTGAGTGTGGGCTATCGTCAAATCAAGTCAGAACCAACGATGTTCGTAATGTTGTCTTACTCGTGGTTGATCCCTCGAGCATACACCATTATATCTTTTGGGTCTGACCAATGCTATCACCGTGTTCACACGATGGTGGAAGTCCAGTGATATGGAAATTCCGATGAGTTGTTGTTGAGTCCATTGACAACATCCTTATCTCCTCCATGATGTTGTTGAACATTAAGTTAGTGTTGGAAACTTTTGAAAGCATTTTCTTCATGCTAGCTCATGAAGTACTTGTTTGATGAAAGGAGTGACTTCCTTTG
>NW_021216004.1:0-794 GCF_002162155.2 Triticum dicoccoides | reverse complement strand
CGACCTCTCCCTCCCCGCGCCCGCTGTCCGCTCCAGCGCCCGAACCCGCCGCCCCTCGTCTCCGTCCTGCCGGCCTCGAACACGGCCTCGCCGGAGCCCGGTCCGGCCACCGCGCCCCTGCCCCTTCCCTGTGTGCGTTCGTGCACAGGAGGGAGGTGGCCTGAGCCACTTACAGATGGGGCCCTCCCCCTTGTAAATCAGAAAGAAGAAAAGAAAAAGGGAAAGAGGAGAAAAATGAAAATGAAAATGAAAATGAAATTAGTACAAGAAATAATTAATTAATTAGTGAATTAATTAAGTTAATTAATTGGGTTTAACTAAATTAATTAGAATTAGTTAACCTAATCAAGTAATTAAGCTAATTAACCTGTTTAGTTAAACTCAGACAATGACAATTGGGACCCACCTGTCAGGTTGACCAGGTCAACGGTCAACGTTGACTGCTGACGTCATGCCGACGTCAGCGAACACTATTCTGGATAATGTTGATTTAATTAATAATTAATAAATTAGAAAATGATTTAAAACTTTAAAAATTAATATAAAATAATCCGTAACTCGGATGAAAATACTTTCTACATGAAAGTTACTCAGAACGACGAGACGAATCCGGATACGCGGTCCGTTCGTCCGCCACACACCCCTAACCTATCGAACCCGCAACTTTCCCCCTCCGGTTCCTCTGCCCGAAAACGCGAAACTCCGGGAATACTTTCCCGGATGTTTCCCCCTTTCGTCGGTATCACTTACTACCGCGTTAGGGCACACCGAACACCGCGTATTGCCTTGTTATA
>NW_021216003.1:0-1009 GCF_002162155.2 Triticum dicoccoides | reverse complement strand
AAGGACTAAACCAAACCAAGAAAAGGACGCAGTCCTTCCTTTAGTTTGCTCATTCGCTTAGTTAGTTACATCGAAGATCTAGACAGGAGGTCCAGTGTTCAATTCCCACAATGTTGATTTATTTTGACCCAATTATTTTTCGCGGTCTCTATGAAAGCCCATAAAAGGCCCATCAACATAGAAGTACCTCACCCAGATTGACCAAACAAAAAGGACTAAACCAAACCAAGAATACCTATTCCCTTTAATAGTAGGATAATTCCTTTTTTAATTTAGTAGCCCCAACACATTGAAGCCTATGGATACTTCCTTTCAATATAGAAATCAACATAGAAGTACCTGGCCCAGATTGACAAAATGAAAAGGACTAAACCAAACCAAGAAAAGGATGCAATCCTTCCTTTAGTTTGCTCATTCGCTTAATTAGTTACATCGAAGATCTAGACAGGAGGTCCTGTGTTCAATTCCCACAATGTTGATTTATTTTGACCCAATGATTTTTCGCGGTCTCTATGAAAGCCCATAAAAGACCCATCAACATACAAGTACCTGGCCCAGATTCACCAAACGAAAAGGACTAAACCAAACCAAGAATACCTATTCCCTTTAATAGTAGGATAATTCCTTTTTTAATTTAGTAGCCCCAACAGATTGAAGCCTATGGATCCTTCCATTCAATATAGAAATCAACATAGAAGTACCTGGCCCAGATTGACCAAACGAAAAGGACTAAACCAAACCAAGAAAAGGACGCAGTCCTTCCTTTAGTGTGCTCATTCGCGTAATTAGTTACATCGAAGATCTAGACACGAGGTCCTGTGGTCAATTCCCACAATGTGGATTTATTTTGACCCAATTATTTTTCGCGGTCTCTATGAAAGCCCATAAAAGGCCCATCAACATAGAAGTACCTGGCCCAGATTGACCAAACGAAAAGGACTAAACCAAACCAAGAATACCTATTCCCTTTAATAGTAGGATAATTCCTTTTTTAATTTAGTAGCTCCAA
>NW_021216002.1:0-955 GCF_002162155.2 Triticum dicoccoides | reverse complement strand
GCACATGCTATGCGGGTGAAATGATGATACCATGCCAAGTTTCAACATTTTCAGAGTTCGTTTTGTAGTGATTTTCAATTTCACGGTCATTTAGCTCTCTTAACAAATCGGTAAATGACTAAAAAAGAGCAAATGATGTCAGAAAGGGTTGAAAGTTGATGACGTCGCTTTGAATGGTATGTACGGAATGCAAAAAAAGTCCGGAGTTGAAATAAGTTTTAAAAAATGAAGTAGCCGCGTAACAGACGAGTTCTTGTCCGAAACCCTGATACTCCGAAGGAGATTGTCCAGTTTGTAAACGAAGTGCGCCCAGTTTTTGCCGTGACCCTCTCAACTCTTTCGCACATGCTATGGGGGTGAAATGATGATACCATGCCAAGTTTCAACATTTTCAAAGTTCATTTTGTAGTGATTTTCAATTTCACGGTCATTTAGCTCTCTTAACAAATCGGTAAATAACTAAAAACGAGCAAATGATGTCAGAAAGGGTTGAATGTTGATGACGTTGCTTTGAATGGTATGTACGGAATGCAAAAAAGGTCCGGAGTTGAAATAAGTTTTAGAAAATGAAGTAGCCGCGTAACAGACGAGTTCTCGTCGGAAACCCTGATACTCCGAAAGAGATTGTCCAGTTTGTACACGAAGTGAGTCCAGTTTTTGCCGTAACACTTTGTACTCTTTTGCACATGCTATGTGGGTGAAATGATGTTACCATGCCTAGTTTCAACATTTTCAGAGTTCATTTTGTAGTGATTTTCAATTTCATGGTCATTGAGCTCTCTAAACAAATCGGTAAATGATTGAAAAAGAGAAAATAATGTCAGAAAGGGTTGAAAGTTGATGATGTCGCTTTTAATGGTACGTACGGAATGCCAAAAAAGTCTGGAGTTCAAATAAGTTTTAAAAATTGAAGTAACCGCATAACAAACGAGTTCTCGTCCGGAACCCTGATACT
>NW_021216001.1:0-8031 GCF_002162155.2 Triticum dicoccoides | reverse complement strand
AGGTCGCACGAAGAGCGGATCGAGGCAAAGCACATGAGCAGTTTACCCAGCTTCGGAGCTCTCCGGAGAGATAACACTCCTACTGCTGCTTGTCTGATTGTATTGAGTTCTTGCTCGAGAGCGCTGAGTGCTACGGTACACACCAGCTGCTAACGAGACCGAGCGTGAGTGTTTTCTGGTTTCGAACCGACCCCCTTCTACGTTGTGCATGGGACTCCTTTTATATGTTCAAGGGGTCACCGAATGGTGGCAACGTAGGCAAGGGTAAAAATGGAAAAGGAGGGGTGGTTGGTACAGCTACCTGCATAGTACATCCTACCTAACCCTGACGGCAGGGGACAAGGGCATTAAATGCCCGTCTGCATCGCCCAAATAGTGCAGAAAAGGACCGTCAGGGACGCCACCGCTTGCCACGATGGCAATCTTGTCAGCGTCGCATGCCACCGTGCACCGCTGGCTGCACAGCCTCCCGCCACGCGCGCCTGGAAAGGCCCCAGGGCGACACGTTGGTGGATGTGCTGGAGCGTGGGTACAGAGTGGTTGCTTGCCGCGGCAAGCGCCTTGCCGCGGTCGTTGTCTTGTTGCGCCCGGAAGCTTGTCGCTCACCGGGCCTTGCCGGGACGCGTGGCGCGTCGCGGCAAGTTCCTTGAGATGCCTTGGTTGGCCTTCCCGGCAAGCTCCTCTTGCCGGGGCCTTGTCTCTTTGGCTTGAATACTTTGTTCTTGAATGGCTCCAAAGGAACCACGGAGGACCTTGGCGGTCACGCGGCAAGCCTTGCCGCGGGGTGCTGCAACTGCCCGTGCACAAGTTCGGGATACTAGGGTACCCCTACTCTAGTACACCGACAGGAGCCCCCGGGCCTGGGCCACACACGGTGCCGAGCGCTGTTGGGCCAGGCCCAAAACAGGGCATGGGCACGCGCGGCCTGGGTTACGCCGTACCTTACTTCGTATCCACCGCGCCCTCCCCCAACGGCACGTGTCGAATGCGGCGTCGTGGGAGAGATCGTGGGTGGTTTCTTTATTCGGAAGGGCGACGTCCGCCCCCTCCCTCTTTATAAGGAGGGGAAATAGGGGCAGTTCGCCCATCTCGCCGGTTGTTACTCCAATTCCACAAACCTCCGCCGCTCCCCCCTTCTTCCCGAAGCTGAGAGAGAGCAGCGCTCCGCCCCCCATTGCCACCAGCTCCACCAACGCCGTCGATCTCCCCCACCGCCTCCGCCATGGCTCCGAAAGCTGACAAGGGGAAGGGCGTAAAATCGGTCGAGGCGCAGCGGCTCACGGCGCTGCGAAAGGAGCAGGCCATCTTCCCCCCTCAGCTTGCCGCGAAGGAGCTGAGGGAGTACTACTACCTTTTCTGGTCGACGGAGACGCGAGCGCATCCGCGCACGAAAGTACTCCCGGCCGCCGCTTCGGAACTAGCTCCAAACGGGTACCCCTTCTTCGCGCTGTTCTTCTACTGCGGGCTCTGCCCGCCCTTCTCTGAATTTTTTGCAACATCATGAACACCTACGGGTTCCGCCTCCTTGACTTCACTCCCAACGCCGTTCTGACCATGGCAGTTTTCGCACATCTCTGTGAAAACTTTGTCGGAGTCCACCCAAACGTTGCCCTTTTTCGCCACTTCTTTATGCCCCGAGTCGAGAGAGGAGAGCCTCTTGCCGGCGGGATCGCCTGGATCTCGAGAGTCAGCAAGAATGAAGCTTATCTGGAGGGGGAGCTCCACAGCAAATGGGAGGAATGGAGAGCAGAGTGGTGCTGGATTGTCGTGGAGAACCCGCAGCCATTTACTGCCCTGCGCCAAGCCCCAATAGTGCGTGGTAACGATTGGAGCAACGTGGCCCTGGAAGACGACAGGCTGAAGATCGCCGTCACCCGGATCCTACGCCTCAGGCTTGCCGGGCTCACCGTAGGCGTCGTTGGCGCAGATTTTCTTCGCCGTTGCATCGCCCCCCTGCAGGAGAGGAGGAGACCCGCCTGGGAGTTCCAGAACTCAGCGGATATCATGAGGCTGCGCCCGGGCCTCAACTTCAACTTCACCGTCCTGGAGCTGGATGCGATGCTCCTGGAGCTGTTCAAGCGCGATCCTCAACATCCATTCATGTTGCCGAGGAGTGTCATTCCGTTATGCAACAACTCAGCCGGATTTTTACCGATCACAAAAGTCTCAAATACATATTTACTCAGCCGGATTTAAATCTCCGTCAGCGAAGATGGCTGGAGTTGGTCAAGGATTATGATCTTGGAATAAATTATCATCCGGGTAAGGCCAACGTGGTTGCCGATGCACTCAGTCTAAAGCCCGTCATTTTAAACGTCATGCTGGAATCACTGCCTTCCGAACTTAAAGAAGAAATTGCTTAGCTCAACCTGGTCCTAGTTGAGGCTGGCCTTGCCAATATTCTGACGGTTACCCCTACTCTTGAGGAAGAAATCCGCAAGGCCCAGCAAGACGATGCCAATCTGCAGAAACGCATCAAGTCATCCGATTTCTCGAAGGATCAGTGCGGTACCCTCCGATTTAGGGGAAGGATTTGTGTGCCTAATCATGCTGATCTAAAGCAGAAAATTTTGTCAGAAGCCCACGAATCCTCGTATTCAATCCACCCTAGAGGCACAAAAATGTATGAAGACCTTCGACAAATATTCTGGTGGGATGGAATGAAAAAAGACATTACTTATTTTGTGGCCTATTGCGACATATGGAACAAAGTTAAGGCGAAATATCAGAAACCAGCCAGACTTCTCCAACCACTGCCCGTGTCACAATGGAAATGGGAAGATGTCTGTATGGATTTCATCACAGGATTACCCAGGACCCGACGAGGCAATAACGCGATCTGGATCAAAATGGACACATTAACCAAGGTGGCCCACTTCCTCCCAGTCAAAACCTCATACCGAGCAGATGAACTTGCCTGACTGTATGTATCTAGGATTGTCAGTTTACATGGAGTTCCCCGAACCATCACTACTGACCGAGGTTCACTTTTCACCTCTGCGTTCTGGACCCGTCTCCATCAAGCTCTTGGAACGGAATTAAAATACAACACTGCTTATCATCCTCAAACGGATGGGCAAATGGAAAGAGTAAATCAGATACTCAAAGATATGCTCCGAGCCTGCGTTTTATCCCAAGGACCAAAATGGGAAGATTGCTTGCCGTACGTCGAGTTCTCGTATAACAATGGGTTCTAGACCAGCTTAAAGATGTCACCTTATGAAGCTTTGTATGGCCGAAAGTGCCGCACTCCGTTAAATTGGTCTCAAACCGGAGATAGCCGTATTTTCGGAACACATCTCATGCTGGAAGCCAAAAAACAAGTCAAGGAGATCCGAGACAGATTACAATTGGCCAAATTGCGACAGAAAAGTTATTACGACGCAAAGCACCGGCAGATCAGTTTTGAACCCGGAGAACACGTCTACCTTTCGAGTCACACCCATGAAGGGAATAAAAAGGTTCCAAACACGTGGAAAGTTGGCACCCAAGTTTATTGGTCCATTTCCCGTCATGACACAAGCAGGTGCTATGGCATATCAGTTGGAGATGCCTCCAGAACTGTCAGACGTGCACAACATGTTCCATGTTTCACAACTGCGACGGTGCATCTCACCCTCGAGAAAAAGACCGATTGGCAGAGATAGAACTGGCAAATGACTTAACCTACGAAGAGAGGCCAGTGAAAATTTTGGATCAGATGGAAAGGGTCACTCGCAGTAAGTCACGAAAGTTTTACAAGGTTCAATGGATGCATCATACCGAGTCAGAATCAACCTGGGAATCAGAAGAATTTCTAAGGGCATGTTATCCAGAATGGTTTTCCCAAGCAACCGAATCTCGAGGACGAGATTCATTCTAAGTGGGGGAGGTTTGTCATAGCCTGGTTTTTTCCCTCTTTTCTTTGCTTGATTTTCAGCTGAGTTGATTTTGGATTTGGAGCTTTGAATCATTCCATTTGGACTTGACCACTTGTGTATCCCTTGATTTTCACCCAAGTGTTCCCTCTCCTCCTCAAATCCATCATTTCACCCCTGGCCAACCAAACAATATTGCTTGGAATATTTTTCTTAAATGAAAAATATTCATTTTTGCCTCCAAAACCCTAGCTAAACTCCTTGACCTCCAAAGCAACCCTCATTTCTGTTGCCCCAAAAATCATGAGAAAAATCCCAAATATTCTTTGGACCCTAGGGCACATTTCTGAGCAAAAATATTTCACCACTCTTTGGAATATTTTGGCTACAGAAAATAAAATCACTTCTGGGCTGAAATGGTAGTTTCTATAGCAAAGTTGCTTTTTACTAGCTCCAATGTAGCTGGTTTTCCCTGAGCTTATTTACCTTAGTAAGAGTCAGTAAAACCCCAAAGCTCAGCCCTTCAATCCCTGTGGTTTGACCACAGTAACTCCCCAAAGTTTCTGTCCAGTAACTTAACCTCATCACCATTTTAGTTCTACTGCACCTGGAACCAAACCGAGCCATGGTAACACCTCAGTTTACTAAGGACTACATGCCAGACATGCTTGTTAGTGTGTAGGTGGCCTGATGTCACAGTCCATGCAGTGACCACGTTCGTCCGAGGGGGCTGGCATGCCAAACGCGCGCTCTGCGCGTCGCCAGCGCCTCTGTAGAGCGCGTGCTCGCTGCCCAGCCAGCCGCAGCGCACCAACCCTCGCCCCCATCCTCGTCTCTACCTCCATAACTCCACATTGCCGCTCGCCGATGCCGGAGCTCACCGCAGCGAGCACGGGCACGGTCCGGCCAATGGCACAGTGCACGCGCACTGTGCTCGTCCCTTTCCTCGATCATGTGCTCGTCCGCATCCGGGCAAAGCTCCCGCGTGACCCCCGTCGCCTTCCCCCTCTCTCTCTGACACCGCTCGTTGCCGGGCGCTATGGACAGGTGTCCACCGGTGGAGCCCGAAACCCCCTCCCCGCTCGCCTATATAAGGAGCCACCCCCCCAGCCTCCTCGAGCACCATCCCGCACTCTCTCACACCCCACAAACTAGTAGGAAGCCGCAGCCCGGCCGGGTATGCCACGGGCTGCCGTTCCGGAGCCGAGCTCGCCAGTGATCCCTTCTGGATTGTTCCCGCAGCTCCGGCCCTCCCCAAGCCAAGGCGACTCCACTAGGGCCTCCGCCTCTCCTCTGTGAAGCCAACCCACCCCCGTAGAGCTCCTGAAGCCGGCCCTAGCCGCCATCTTCCTCACCTCCGGCGACCACTGCGTTCTGCCTCCGCTTGCGAGGAAGAATCTGACGTCGTCCAGCCACCGTTAGCCATGCTACAGGTACGGGCAGGTGCGCAATCGTCTTCTCCGTCGATCCCTCCCTCTCGTTTGCCTCCAAGAAGCCTCAGCGCCAGCGTGAGCTCCGGCGAAGCGCCGCGCCTCTCTGTTTCCTTCTCCCCTCCCTCCGGCCTGACTAGCGGGGCCTGCTAGTCAGCCACTCATTATGCGCGCGAAGCAGTATGAGTGGTGGCGCCCAGGGAGAGTACGCCTTCGACGTCACCCCCCTCTGTTTTCTTTTTCAAATTCATTTAAATTCCAGTAGCATTCAAATGGCCACAACTTTTATTCTACAAGTCCAAATGCATTGATTCTTTTTGCATCGTGTTCTGTGTCCAAAAATCTAACAACACCCAAGAGATTGGATTTTTCCTTGCTGTCTAGATTTTCCAGCATTTTTCAGAAGGTTTCTTGATATTTTTATTTTATGGTTTTGAATATTTTCAGAAGAACCAGCTTGTCTTGAGGATCACCAGGAGCCTTGTGAACCTCATCAGTACTAAGGCAAGCCACAGTAACATTTTTATGGTGCCACTTCAATATTTATGATTTTCATACTTGAACCTATGATTATTAATGCATTTAAATTAGTTATACAATAAATATATTCTATTATATGCTTGTTATGTTAAAATACTTGAACTTTAGAATGTTTGGAGTAAATATGGTTGGCAAGATAAGGAGAACTTAGTTGTAGTAATAAATAAATAATATGGTCATAGAGTTTGATGAGTAATTTAAATATTATTTTTGCATGAGGTATAATGATGATAATGCTAGAAATGGTTCTGGTATAAGTAAAGAGAGGTTTTAACCAGAATAGTAGCATGAGTTTATGATGGCTCCGTAGGAGCGTGGTTGGTGAAGTCTTTGCATGGTTATGTGATGCATATGTTAAGTGATGCATAGTATGGCAGCACAACACCGGTTCTTTTCTTTTCACATTAAGTTGAACCTGATTAATAATTCAACTTGAACATGTTGTTGACCGGGTCATGGTGCCGCTGAAACGAGTCTTTCCCAGTGCAACCACATTTGCCGGTATGGGACGGCCTTAATGCGTTTCATTGCCGTGCCTCTGGTCGGTGCCTCAATTTAGGGAAGGTTATGGGCGTGCTGTACCCTGGCCCGGTAGGCAATCATAACCTTGTGAACCCGTTGTTAAGTTGATTTTGGTACCGGATCCCAGAGTGGATCGTGGCCACGACGGTGGTCGAGGTGTCTGGAGGTAGACACGGGGCCACCCAGGACTAGACCGGTGGGGTCTAAGTCGAAAGGGTCGGGAGAGTGTCATGACAGGGAAATGGTTTCGTCGGTACGCTGTTGGTCCACCCTAATGGGAGTGCGAGGCCATGGGTTCCGTAGTGTGGGTACAGTGTACTAACCTCTACAGAGTGTTTTTAATCTATCGATAGCCGAGTCCACGGTTACGGACGGGCTTGAAAGTAAGGTACACCATGGGTCAACACTTAATAAATATGCACACTAATTTGCACTATGGATGGCAGTGAGGTCATCGTGTTGAGTTGGACATGAGTTGTCGGGTTGTGATCGCCGTAAGGATCATGGGCCACGAGTTGGTCGGGTTGTGATCACCGTAAGGTTCACGGGCCATGAGATGGTCGGGTGGTGATCGCCGTAAGGATCACTAGAATGTTTTGGTAATATCTTGTTTATTGGTCACATCTGGTAAGAAAGTCAGGAGAATGAGTACCTGTTGAGCATGGTCACAACATGTTGGATATATATATATAGTTGCATTGTTGATTAATTGGATAAATATCATTATATTGCCTGTCATCATGTTTATGTTTATTGTGAGCTTGCAAGTACATTCAATGTACTGACCTGGCGTGTCATGCCAGATTTCAGGAAAGTCCCGTCGGAAAGGAGTGATGTCCGAGTCTAGACCGTGTCCACGTCGATGTCCTTGTGCTATGGATTCCCGCTACATCGTTGTTCCGCTACTGAGTAGTTATCATGTTCGAGGCCCCCTTTTATGTTCACTAAATAATGTACATATCGTTCAGACTCACCGTGTGTGTCGCCTGGCCTCGCTAACCGTTGTAATATGAACTATGTTCCACTAGCATGAATAAAGCGGTTGTTTTCTGTACCATGTTGTTGTGTGTTGCTAGAAGACAAGGTCTCTAGGCTGGCAATGCAAGGTAAACCGGTCGCTCTGAGCTGGGATGCCACAGCTATCCAGCATGCACCTAGAGTATTAAGTTCATAAGAACAGACTAACGCATTAAGAAAGATGACATGATGTAGAGGGATAAACTCATGCAATATGATATAAACCCCATCTTTTTATCCTCGATGGCAACAATACAATACGTGCCTTGCTGCCCCTGCTGTCACTGGGAAAGGACACTGCATGATTGAACCCAAAGCTAAGCACTTCTCCCATGGCAAGAAAGATCAATCTAGTAGGCCAAACCAAACCGATAATTCGAAGAGACTTGCAAAGATAACTCAATCACACAAAAAAGAATTCAGAGGAGATTCAAATATTTCTCATAGATAAACTTGACCATAAACCCACAATTCATCGGATCTCGACAAACACACCGCAAAAAGAGTTACATCGAATAGATCTCCACAAGAGAGGGGGAGAACATGGTATTGAGATCCAAAAAAGAGAGAAGAAGCCATCTAGGTAATAACTATGGACCCGAAGGTCTATGGTAAACTACTCACAACTCATAGGATGGGCTATGGTGTTGATGTAGAAGCCCTCC
>NW_021216000.1:0-1176 GCF_002162155.2 Triticum dicoccoides | reverse complement strand
CTACTAGAGTGGATGAATTTTAGATGAAAAACTTTTAAAGTCGTCGCGAGTATGAAAAAAGATCAACACGGGAAAGTTGCATGTTTACAGTAGCTTTCGAACGGTATGTCATTTGCTCAATTCCGGTGAGTGGATGGAGAACTACGAGCAGTGGATGGAGAGCTACGAGCAAAAAAATCACATGAAAAACAGAGTGAAGTTCAGGTACACACACCGAGAAGTTCAGGTTCTTCACGCGGTGCATTTTCAAAGAATCTGTTTCGCGATAGAGACAGAATGAATGATCCCGCCGTTTTCGGAATTACTTGAAAACGGCTAGGAATCAGAGAAAACCATCAACATGAAAAAGTTTCGTATTTTCCGTAGCTTTTCAACGGTATATTATATGCCCAATTCTGATAAAGTTCGTAGAAATTACGGTGAAAATACGTTTTTCGCTATTTTCGAAACTGGCTTAAAAGCGTAAAGAATTGGGAGAAACAATACATACCAAAAAGTTTCGCATTTGTTCAAGATTTCCAAGGCCATATCATTTGCTGCATTCGGAGGCACGGTTGAAAAATTAGCTCGAAAATACGAACTCGGTAGGACTTGGACCATTTTCTAAATTATTCTTAAATCATTCAAAATTAGAAAAAAAAAACTTTCAATGTGAAAAAGTAGCGCATTTTCATAAGCTTTCCAACGCCATATCATATGCCTCCATTGTATTAGCCGTTTAGAAATGACATCGAAAAAACAAACTCAGCTGTTCGATTTACGAAATTTTACGTTTTTTCAAATTACTCTTTAACCATAGGGAATTAGAAAAAACTTTCAACATGTGGAAGGAGCGGTTTTGCAGCAGCTTTCCAACGCCATATTATATGCCTCATTCCGATAAACGGTTTAGAAATGCGATCGAAAATACGATTCACGTTTTTTGTGCAAAGAAAAAACGGTTTTCAAAACTGCTCTTAAACCGCTTATATTTTGCCAAAAATTTAAGTTGGGACATGATATTGGTGTCCATAGCTTTCCAACGGTATATCGCAAGCCCCGTTTGGGCAATGTTGGCGGAAGTTCAACCGAGTTCACGGGGAAGTTCAACGTACTACTAGCGGGGCAGGTTAGGTTGTGATCAGAATATATAGATGGGAGGGAAGGAGAGGCAGCCAAGGGGAGCCCCAAGTAGGA
>NW_021215999.1:0-1175 GCF_002162155.2 Triticum dicoccoides | reverse complement strand
CTACTAGAGTGGATGAATTTTAGATGAAAAACTTTTAAAGTCGTCGCGAGTATGAAAAAAGATCAACACGGGAAAGTTGCATGTTTACAGTAGCTTTCGAACGGTATGTCATTTGCTCAATTCCGGTGAGTGGATGGAGAACTACGAGCAGTGGATGGAGAGCTACGAGCAAAAAAATCACATGAAAAACAGAGTGAAGTTCAGGTACACACACCGAGAAGTTCAGGTTCTTCACGCGGTGCATTTTCAAAGAATCTGTTTCGCGATAGAGACAGAATGAATGATCCCGCCGTTTTCGGAATTACTTGAAAACGGCTAGGAATCAGAGAAAACCATCAACATGAAAAAGTTTCGTATTTTCCGTAGCTTTTCAACGGTATATTATATGCCCAATTCTGATAAAGTTCGTAGAAATTACGGTGAAAATACGTTTTTCGCTATTTTCGAAACTGGCTTAAAAGCGTAAAGAATTGGGAGAAACAATACATACCAAAAAGTTTCGCATTTGTTCAAGATTTCCAAGGCCATATCATTTGCTGCATTCGGAGGCACGGTTGAAAAATTAGCTCGAAAATACGAACTCGGTAGGACTTGGACCATTTTCTAAATTATTCTTAAATCATTCAAAATTAGAAAAAAAAACTTTCAATGTGAAAAAGTAGCGCATTTTCATAAGCTTTCCAACGCCATATCATATGCCTCCATTGTATTAGCCGTTTAGAAATGACATCGAAAAAACAAACTCAGCTGTTCAATTTACGAAATTTTACGTTTTTTCAAATTACTCTTTAACCATAGGGAATTAGAAAAAACTTTCAACATGTGGAAGGAGCGGTTTTGCAGCAGCTTTCCAACGCCATATTATATGCCTCATTCCGATAAACGGTTTAGAAATGCGATCGAAAATACGATTCACGTTTTTTGTGCAAAGAAAAAACGGTTTTCAAAACTGCTCTTAAACCGCTTATATTTTGCCAAAAATTTAAGTTGGGACATGATATTGGTGTCCATAGCTTTCCAACGGTATATCGCAAGCCCCGTTTGGGCAATGTTGGCGGAAGTTCAACCGAGTTCACGGGGAAGTTCAACGTACTACTAGCGGGGCAGGTTAGGTTGTGATCAGAATATATAGATGGGAGGGAAGGAGAGGCAGCCAAGGGGAGCCCCAAGTAGGA
>NW_021215998.1:0-1285 GCF_002162155.2 Triticum dicoccoides | reverse complement strand
CAGTGGCATCGACAGCGGCTCCGGTGGCGTTGATGAGGCCGCGCGGCTTCGTGGCGTTGGGGGCGGCTCCGGTGGCGGCGACGGCGCGCGGCTCTGGTGGCTCCGGGGGCCTCGACGTTGGCAGGAGACGGCGGCGAATCGGGGAGACGGCGGCAGGGTGGGTCGAGGGATTTGGGGGGGAAGTGGTGGTCGGGGGGAAACGTTTTTTGGTTAAGTCAAACTTAGCGGCAGCGCATTTCGCAAAACGCACTATAGCTAAGGTAGCTATAACGGTTTTAGCAAAACGCGCTACTGCTATAGCTATGTAATTTCCTTCCATTTCCTTATTTCCTTTTCTGTTTCTATAGCGGGGGTCTAGGAAACGCGCTGCAACTACATTAGCTGCAATGCCTCTTACGAACAAACGCTACTGCTATGCCTTTCTCCTTTTTTTGTTTTTCATTTATTTTGCTTTACATTTTATTTTTTCCCTTTCTCCTTTTTCTATTTCTTTCATTTTCATTTACTTTTCTATTTGTTTTTCATTTTATTTTATTTCCATTAGCAGTAGCACTTTTCGTAGGAGACGCGCTACTACTTATGTCCTAGCGGTAGCACGCTTCTTTTAAGACCGCTACTGCTATGTGTAGCCTATCGTCTTAGCAATGGGAATATTAGTAGTAGCGCTTTTATGACTGCATGCGCTACTGCTACAATTTTATCTGTAGCGCGGTTTTTGCTCACTCGCTAATGCTATCTAGCACTAGCGCCCTTTTTTGACCCGCACTACTACTAAATTTCTGTGTATAAGGTTTTCCCTAGTAGTGAAAAGACCATCGCTCGTCCCCGACCACCACTCATAAGGAAGACAATCAAAAATAAATCATGCTCTGACTTCATCACATAACGGTTCACCATACGTGCATGCTACGGGAATCACAAAATTTAACACAAGTATCTCTCAAATTCACAATTACTCCACTAGCATGACTCTAATATCACCATCTTCATATCTCAAAACAATCATAAGGAATCAAACTTCTCATAGTATTCAATGCATTTTATATGAAAGTTTTTATTATACCCATCTTGAATGCCTATCATATTAGGACTAATTTTGTAGCCAAAGCAAATTACCATGCTGTTCTAAAGACTCTCAAAATAATATAAGTGAAGCATGAGAGATCAATAATTTCTATAAAATAAAACCACCGTCGTGCTGTAAAAAGATATAAGTGAAGCACTAGAACAAAATTATCTAGCTCAAAAGATATAAGTGAAGCACATAGAGTATTCTAATAAATTA
>NW_021215997.1:0-1612 GCF_002162155.2 Triticum dicoccoides | reverse complement strand
GAGCACCTGAATTGCGGGTAGCGGTGACCGTCTTTACAGCAGACTGAGCCGTGATCCCTGTTGCAGTCACCGGCTTTGCCATGCAGGAAGCCACTGATGTGGCACCTTCCGTGAAGATGTTTGGCCTCTGTAGTAACGTTCGCGCTGCTGCTCACGGACACGGAGACACCATGGACGCGAAGCTGTGACAGGAGCATCACAAGAGCAAACATAGCTAATAGCTTCTTCAATTTAGCCATGTCTGTGAGGTAGTCACGTTGCTTGCAAATCTGTAATTTGTGATTGTGCATTTGTGTGGATATATTGGTTGATCCATGTTCTTTATATAGGGCCCAAGCCCCAAGGAACATCAACTGGGTTATCTAATTCAGTCTCGTTTCTTCGGTTTTGTAACCCAGAGATGGTTGATGTTCTGCAACCTTCGGGCTTTTAACATTTGGGCGTGCAACATATACTTTAGAACAACCGTCTCTTCTTTATTTTATTGAATGAACTTTTGGCACAGAGCTTCCACTAATAGCCGAGGTGGAGGCATTCGTGAACATCCGAGTGAATGACATGCATAGTGAAGTAGTGTAAAGTAACTAGTTGAGACTATCTGTATCAAGAGTGATGTACGTTTCCTACTTGTATTATATATGGGGGATGGAAGCCACCAAGATTAAGGTCTAGCTCGGTAACATCAGAATAATATAAAGATATATTGAATTGTTACAAATGTAACTCACTTGTGATTAACCTTGTATCTAATTTCTCTCTTAATGTTCTATTTGGTGTTACTCAAAGCGCTTTGTAATTCCAGCAGCTACCTTCCACGCCCTTCTCCATACCAGGTATTTTTTTGGGAGGCACCGGAAGAATCGGTTTTTGGAAAAACTCATAAATCTCGGTATTTTACCTCCCAAAGAATTCAATTGAATTTTAAATTCTATTTTATTGCGTATAAATATAAGTATGTAACCTGTAAATCATCAAATATGGTAGAGCATGCCCTGGTGGGAAATACCCTTTAGTTCCTAGGTGTATATACACCTCACGTAGAAAATAATAATGATAATAATAAGTCACAAAACTTTGGAACTTTTTTTACAATAAATTTGACTTTCTTTTGCCCTAATTCAGTCTCTTTCTTTGGTTTTGCAACCAACAGATTGTTGGTGTTCTGCAACCTTCGGGCATATAACAATTGGGCGTGCCACAAATATTTTTAAACAGCCGCCTTCTTTGTTTCAGTGGATGGAATTTTGGCATGGAGCTTCCATTAATAGTCATTTGTGAATAACCGAGTGAATAAAATTCACGGGGAGGCAGTGCAACTAACTAACTAGTTTAGACTATCCGTATGAGTGACATACGTTTGCAAATTTCTTATATTATATATGGGATGGAATCCACCAAGATTAAAGTGTAGCTCGGCAACATCAAAGTAATACACCACAGGATTAAATTATTACAAATGTAACGCACTAGAGTTTCCCTTTGTATATTCACTGGCAATTTGTTGTTTCGTGGTACTCAAAGCACTTTTTAATTTCACCAGCTCCATCCACATCGTTTAGGGTTCTCTTTTTTCTCAATACTGGTGTTTCTTTCCAGGAGGCGCTGAAAGAAC
>NW_021215996.1:0-1256 GCF_002162155.2 Triticum dicoccoides | reverse complement strand
GTATTGTTTAGAATTTCATGTCTAGTATAATTCAACATGCGAAGCTGTGCACCAGTAATCAGAATATAATTTTATGCCGAGCCTGAGCAGAACATTACTATACTACATACATATCATCAATCACATGTGAAACGATAAAGTACTAATATTTCTGGAAGCAACAAGGTATCAGTCACACAAAACCTACTCCTCGGAGTTGCTGGATGAAGAGGTCTAACTAAATAGCAAGCAAGGCTCAGAACACCTTTTGGACTTACAAATAGGTTCAACTGAAAGAGAAATTAATCATTTTTATGCCATGGTTATGTAAGATGCTAATCCACCAACCCTGAACTCATAGGCACAGAAATAAAATATGTGTAACAATCACACTATATAATCTTCCTATTTACTAATTAATCTAAGGGAAATGAAAGAGGAGTCAAAAGATTTCTTATTAGCACACAGAAAAGCAAATTCTTTAACTCCAAGGTTAAAAAAAACCACAGATGAAACTTGTAATTTGTAAAGCTAACCTTTGTTACTGACAGGTTGTCCATACCAAGTGCGTGCAACAAAAATTGTGTGGTAGAACCATTCAATATTAGTGTCAGAAACACGATGCCGCCAGTGAAGAACACAAACTACAAAAAGATGCTCAAATTAAATTTTCTGATTTTGTATTTTGTCAGGAAAAACTAACCTACCATTGTTCCGACTTCTGGTTTCAGAAAAGGTTGAGCTGTATCACTAGCACGCTGGTAAAAAGTAACCCAGTAACCTCAAATTATTATCATAGATTAATTTTTTGAACAAAAGTAGACTAATATAGTGATAATAAGAGACAAATGAGATGGTCAAGTGGTGCATGAATATAACTTACTTTAACAGACAGCGCTAATGATAGGGAAACAGCACCTCGCAGCCCAGACCAAACAATAATTATGGCTTCTTTTAAGTCCAAACCATACCCAAAGTAGCGCAACAAAAGATACAGAGCACCGACAACTGCAGCCCGTGCCATTTGTACATAGAAATAGAGCAGAAGAAGAAACCCCCATGAAGTGCCTGAAAGAGCAAGCGATAAACGGAATGAGTAGGTTTACTGAATTCCCCGATGATTGTATAACATGCTACATATAGGAGGAGAAAAAGCGAGGAATTGGTAAGGAAGAGACCAACTCACCTCCACGTCACCTCCCGCGAGGCAATCCGGAGGCCAACCCTAACCCTCACCGCCGCCCCCTCCCTCTCCCTTCCTCCCCCTCGCCATCGCC
>NW_021215995.1:0-1129 GCF_002162155.2 Triticum dicoccoides | reverse complement strand
TCACCTTTAGCTAGTCTCCGTTTATTCCGTAGCTTTTATTTCGAGTTACTAACACTTAGCAACCGAACCGGTATCCAATACCCTGGTGCTACTAGGAGTACTAGTAAAGTACACATTAACATAATGTATATCCAATATACTTCTATCGACCTTGCCAGCCTTCTCATCTACCAAGTATCTAGGGTAATGCTGCTCCAGTGGTTGTTCCCCTTATTACAGAAGCACTTAGTCTCGGGTTTGGGTTCAACCTTGGGTTTCTTCACTAGAGCAGCAGCTGAATTGCCGTTTCATGAAGTATCCCTTTGTTCCCTTGCCCTTCTTGAAACTAGTGGTTTCACCAACCATCAACAATTGATGCTCCTTCTTGATTTCTACTTTCGCGGTGTCAAACATCATGAATATTTCAAGGATCATCATATCTATCCCTGATAGGTTATAGTTAATCACGAAGCTCTAGCAGCTTGGTGGCAATGACTTTGGGGAAACATCACTATCTCATCTGGAGGATCAAATCCCACTCGATTCAAGTGATTGTTGTGCTCAGACAATCTGAGCACAAGCTCAAAGATTGAGCTTTTCTCCCTTAGTTTGCAGGCTAAGAAAATCGTCGGAGGTCTTATACCTCTTGACGTGGGCACGAGCCTGAAATCCCAATTTCAGCCCTCGAAACATCTCATATGTTCCGCGACGTTCCGAAAATGTCTTTGGTGCCTCTACTTAAACCATTTAATTGAACTATCACGTAGTTATCAAAACGTGTATGTCCGATGTTCGCAACATCGACAAACGACGTTGGGGTTCAGCACACTGAGCGGTGCATTAAGGACATAAGCTTTCTACTGATCGCATAATCACTACTATCAACTTTCAACTATATTTTCTCTAGGAACATATCTAAACAGTGGAACTAAAGCGCGAGCTTACGACATAATTTGCAAAAGGTCTTTTGACTATGTTCAGGATAATTAAGTTCATCTTATGAACTCCCACTTAGATAGACATCCCTCTGGTCATCTAAGTGATCACATGATCCGAGTCAACTAGGCCGTGTCCGATCATCACGTGAGACGGACTAGTCATCATCGGTGAACATCTTCATGTTGATCGTATCTACCATACGACTCATGCT
>NW_021215994.1:0-859 GCF_002162155.2 Triticum dicoccoides | reverse complement strand
TACAATACCGATGACCCCGAAACTTGTCCCGATGGCCGAAACAGGACTTCCTATATATAAATCTTTACCTCCGGACCATTCCAGAACTCCTCGTGACGTCCGGGATCTCATCCGGGACTCCGAACAACATTCGGTAACCACATACAAGCTTCCTTTATAACCCTAGCGTCATCGAACCTTAAGTGTGTAGACCCTACGGGTTCGGGAGACATGCAGACATGACCGAGACGTTCTCCGGTCAATAACCAACAGCGGGATCTGGATACCCATGTTGGCTCCCACATGTTCCACGATGATCTCATCGGATGAACCACGATGTCAAGGACTCAATCAATCCCGTATACAATTCCCTTTGTCTAGCGGTATGGTACTTGCCCGAGATTCGATCGTCGGTAAACCGATACCTTGTTCCATCTCGTTGCCGGCAAGTCTCTTTACTCGTTCCGTAACACATCATCCCGTGATCAACCCCTTGGTCACATTGTGCACATTATGATGATGTCCTACCGAGTGGGCCCAGAGATACCTCTCCGTTTACACGGAGTGACAAAATCCCAATCTCGATTCGTGCCAACCCAACAGACACTTTCAGAGATACCCGTAGTGTACCTTTATAGCCACCCAGTTACGTTGTGACGTTTGGCACACCCAAAGCACTCCTACGGTATCCGGGAGTTGCACAATCTCATGGTCTAAGGAAATGATACTTGACATTAGAAAAGCTTTAGCATACGAACTACATGATCTTGTGCTAGGCTTAGGATTGGGTCTTGTCCATCACATCATTCTCCTAATGATGTGATCCCGTTATCAACGACATCCAATGTCCATGGTCAGGAAACTGTAACCATCTATTGAT
>NW_021215993.1:0-1083 GCF_002162155.2 Triticum dicoccoides | reverse complement strand
GTTGTTCTAACATGCATGAAAATGGTACAGATGGATTCCTTGAATTTTTCTGATAATTTTTCATATATAAATTATTTAATTTGGAGTTACGGTTGAATTTCTATGAATTTTAGAAGTTTTAGGCATTTTCTGGAATTAATAAATCATTTAAGAATTATTTAAATTCCAGAAACATTTACTGCGTCAGCAGTGCGTCACCGTGACGTCAGCAAGTCAACAGGGGTCGGCCAGGGTCAAACCTGACGTGTGGGGTCCACACGTCAGTGTCTCAGTCAACTAACCAGGTTAGTTAGCCCTAACTAACTTAGTTAGCCGGGCGGGGCCCGCATGTCAGTGGCCTATCTAATTAGCTAGGTTAATTAACGCTAACTAATCTAACCCTAATCAACCAGGCGCCTGGGCCCACACGTCAGGGGGTCAAACCCGCCGGAGTTGACCCGCGGCTTGTCGCCGGCGACGCCAGCAACGGCGGAGGGCTTCGGAAACGCTCCTTCGGCGACCAAATCGGCGACTGAGGGGCTCTACGCGTAGCTGGGAGTCGCCCGCATCCATCTGTGCAAACGGCAGGGGCTGGGGTGGCTCGAGCTCACCGGAACGGGGCCCGCGGCGGCGACCGGAGTTTGGGCCAGCACGGGCACGGGGCTACCCTTGGCGAGCGAGCGAGCTGAGAGGCTGGGCGGGCTCCTGGGAGATCCACGAGCTCGAGGTCGTGCTCGGACGCGAGTTCGGTGACCTGCAACGACGGCGGCGACATCGCCGGCGGAGCCGAGCTCGCGGCTCCGGTGGAATCGAGGCTACAGGGCGCAATCGAAGGGGGAAAGAGGGAGGGGAGGCGTGGGAGCTCACAGCGGTGCCGTAGGGGTGGTTAGCCGGCTCGGGGACGCGACGATGGTGGTGAATTGACGATGAAGATCCTCGGCGGCCGGCGATGGAAATGGCGATGCCGGCGACGTTGTGGCGCGTCCGTAGTTCCATGGCTTGGTGGGGAGGTCGAAGATGTCGTGACGGAGCTCTCAAGCACGCTGGATGGGCGAGGGAGGGCTGGTGGCCATGGTTACGGCGACGAAGACGGCGAGCTCCGCT
>NW_021215992.1:0-889 GCF_002162155.2 Triticum dicoccoides | reverse complement strand
AAAGGACGAGGTGACGATGCGCGTGGGAAACGGTTCCAAAGTCGATGTGATCGCAGTCGGCACGCTACCTCTACATCTACCTTCGGGATTAATATTAGACCTAAGTAATTGTTATTTGGTGCCAGCGTTGAGCATGAACATTATATCTGGATCTTGTTTAATGCAAGACGGTTATTCATTTAAATCAGAGAATAATGGTTGTTCTATTTATATGAGTAATATCTTTTATGGTCATGCACCCTTGAAGAGTGGTCTATTTTTATTGAATCTCGATAGTAGTAATACACATATTCATAATGTTGAAGCCAAAAGATGCAGAGTTGATAATGAAAGTGCAACTTATTTGTGGCACTGTCGTTTAGGTCATATCGGTATAAAGCGCATGAAGAAACTCCATACCGATGGACTTTTGGAACCACTTGATTATGAATCACTTGGTACTTGCAAACCGTGCCTCTTGGGCAAGATGACTAAAACACCGTTCTTCGGTACTATGGAGAGAGCAACAGATTTGTTGGAAATCATACATACCGATGTATGTGGCCCGATGAATATTGAGGCTCGTGGCGGATATCGTTATTTTCTCACCTTCACAGATGATTTAAGCAGATATGGGTATATTTACTTAATGAAACATAAGTCTGAAACATTTGAAAAGTTCAAAGAATTTCAGAGTGAAGTTGAAAATCATCGTAACAAGAAAATAAAGTTTCTACGATCTGATCGTGGAGGAGAATATTTGAGTTACGAGTTTGGTGTACATTTGAAAAACTGTGGAATAGTTTCGCAACTCACGCCACCCGGAACACCACAGCGTAATGGTGTGTCCGAACGTCGTAATCGTACTTTACTAGATATGGTGCGATCTATGATGTCTCTTACTGATTTA
>NW_021215991.1:0-1038 GCF_002162155.2 Triticum dicoccoides | reverse complement strand
GGACAACTACAGACAACGTGGAACGTGTCCTCCGGTTCAAATGTCAATTTTCTCGATGTGCCGGTTGAATTTATTTTGCATCGTTGCCAATGAATCTGTGGCCACTCGCCAACAACGAAATATTCGTACCTTTGGGGGAACAGGGCACCCCCATAATGTCGCCCAGATGGCAATATTACCGTCTGGAGCCCTACTCGCGGCACACGTAGACAGTGCGATATTTTTCCTCATGAGCGAGGTTGTACGCACTATTCACAGAGAAGATGCCCTTTGAGTATGGCGCCACGCAAGTACGTCATCCAGCCATGGCGAGGGGTGCAGCTTGAGGATCTCATCAACGTCCAGCTGCAAGAAATGTTGGTGAAGCTGGACGTCCCACCCACCTTACTCGGTTAGTAGTTCAGCTACCCGGCAGTATGGATATATCGATCAAGCAGTAGGGACCCGATATGTCTAAATCTTCTCCCATGACTAATGAAAATGACAAATGTTTTGCGTTGTTTAGAAATGAAAAAAAAACACATTGTGCAACCGTTGGTAAAACTACATGTGATCCAGATGACCTTTCATAGAACATAAATTTAGGATCTTGCTTCAGTGACTTCATGAAGCCAAGTCTCACCATGACTTAACCCCTTTTTTTCAGCCATTCATTAAAGATCCAATGTATCAGATTGACCCATATTCCGAACTGGAAATTTTAAAGTGTTCAAAAAAAATTCCAATAAATCATAAATGTTTCGTTTTGTATTCTGTGAAAGTTTCACTCCATTTGGATGTATCCTTTGTGAGTAAACAATTTTTATCTATTTGAACTCAAAAGGCTAGTTAATTTTTTTTTGAGGAAAAAAAGGCTAGTTAATCACAAACCCAACATCCAACTGGGTTGAAACTTTCCCAGAATACAAAACAAAATATTCATGATTTATTGGATTTTATTCTGACAATTATGCAGTGCGTATGTATGGAATCCATCAGGCAGTAGGCTAGCAGCTTCCCATCCTTGATTATTCAACGAGCCCACATTTTAATTACGCG
>NW_021215990.1:0-1306 GCF_002162155.2 Triticum dicoccoides | reverse complement strand
GGGGTTGGCGCGCGTGTTGACCATCCTAGGTAACAAGACAATGATTTCGTCAGGATGGTAAAATTCCGACATAGGATATAGAATGTAAGGAATAACTCGAAATGCAAGATGAGCATCCGTATGACATGGTAGATACAGAAACTGCTTCTTTATTCCATCGTCATACACACCATACAGGTTTAGTACAAGACCAAGCAAAGTACTAAAACGGTGAAAAGAGGATTACATCTCATCGGAGGCATCTCAAGCTCCTATACATTATTTTTCTACACCTCCGGAAGGAGTACAAACTAGTCATATCCCACGAGTCACGCAGGACGATAGACGACACAGCTAGTGCGAACTGGTGATACTACTACTAACTCAGACCGATCCGTAGTAGTCCTCGTAGAAGTCACCTCCATAGCCCGGAAGTTCAACATGATCATCCGGAAACAGACGGTCTCGCGGAGCTTGTGGGCCATAGGGGCTAGGATGAGGTCTTGGACCAGCAAACGGTGGCCTGCGGGGACCGCGAGGTGGGGTGATGCCTCCTACATCACGCCAAACCATCACGTCTGGCAGAGCAGATCTCACAGGATAGAGATCGCGCATATCTGAATATCCAGCTTGCACCGCCGGTGCGAACCGAGTCAAAGTGGCCCAGTGGTCAGCACGGGTATTGAAGAGCTCTAACCTTAAGGCCCGATTTTCACGGTCCTTATCCTCGAGCATCTCAGCAGTGGTGCGAGTCCGTGAATCCTCCTGGGTGGAGTCAGCATATATAGCCTGGAAATATCCTTGTGCTCCCGGAAGTGATCCTGGCATATACCGGAAGTCAGAGTCCCGAAATAACCCATATCTAACTCGCATAATGGTCATCATAGAGTAGGCGGCATCCTGCACAGCCATCTCGATAGTAACCCCGAGTCCATAGGAGCAGTGAAGAGGCTCAGTGGATCCAGGATAAGAAGGAAATATCCTGACAGTGCAGAGATACTGGCTTTGATTAAAATCTCGGAATTGCTCTTCGACCGTGTACTCAGGATACCAGCGGTATCCAGCCTCAATCATTACCCTGACCAACTTAGCAGTATGGCCGGGTACATCTAGGCATCGAGTCAGGCGAACCACTTGATTGAGGTCGCGAGTGGCCATCTGAAAGCACAATTATAATGCAAAGGCATTAGAATTTCTAGCAAAATTTCGGCAGCATAACAGCTGTAAATGCTCAAAAAGGATATTGAGACATTTGACAAAGGATTTCGTACACACTCAACATCATCATATCAAGTCTTGAAACCATTCCTACAACATAATGTGGTAG
>NW_021215989.1:7967-10230 GCF_002162155.2 Triticum dicoccoides | reverse complement strand
CTCACTTGCGGAAGCATGCCTGAGACTCAAAGGAAGAGATAGACCTACTATGAAAGAAGTAGATATGAGGTTGCAATTCCTGAGAACTAAGAGGCCAAGAAAATGCGAGATTCTCCCAGCTAGTGATGAGGAGATTGAGCCTTTTTTATGCCCAAAGGTTGGTAATTCTGATGCACCAATGAATGCTATCAATGCTGGTAATTCAACATCAAAAGGCACCTCCAGTTGCTACAGTCTCGAGCAAGAACTCTCATCGTCGGTCACTTGGCCACGCTAACTACATATGTGCAATACTACAATCGCATCCTTCCTAGTATTCATTTGAATTACCATTTATTTTCTATGGATTTATATTAAGTTACATATAGTTCACATTAGAAAAGATTATGTAATGTAGTTTAGCTTCTGTATATTTGCAAAATTTATTTGTAGCTCATGTCAGTTGTGTACAATTGCATTGCAATTATTTGCAATGAATATGCCTGCAATGAATAACTTAAGGTACATCATTGGGACGAGGATCCCCTGACGTGGGCTGTCCCACCATTGGGTAGAAGCGAAAGTAGGCTATTCTCGTAAAGGAATATCGTAACGGGCGACTAGGTAAAGGACGACCCACCCAGACTGCCCTTCATCGGCACGAAAGTAAGATTGGACATGATAGACGGAAGCAGAATCGAGGCAGTATCAGTTTCCAGGTTTCGAGGAAGGAAATGTCCGCGGGGCTCTCTTATCATGTAATGGTTTAGAAGAGTCACGGTCCTGTTCCCCGCCGGGCTTTTTCTCGAGGTCCAGAGGGGAAGACGAAGTACAGCCTAGTTCAGAGAGTCACGATTGAATCCAGGTTAATTCAGCGGAAGATTGAGTTTGATAGGGAGCAGATTTATGTTCAAATTGCACATAACATAACAAGAATTCTCTATATACCCTTGACCTTTCTTAAGAACCAGCACTGACATGTGGGTCCCACCAGGCGTGGGTCACATCTGTTAGCGGCCCAAAGGCAGGGTAAGGCAGGGATAGGTACGTCAGAGGATCCATGTCCACATCATTGTACTTGGGTTGCGGTGGTGGATAAAAAAGTTATTTCTCTTGGCTTACTTGGTTAAGGTTCCAATAAGATCTGACTAATGCCTAATTTAGAAGTAGTTTGCTGTATTTCTTATATTAACACTGTAAATGACTTCGAAGTGATTCCCTTGACGTCTCTTATCATGTGCACGTGTCTGCTTCGACACAGTTCCCGACCCTCGTTGTCACATGACGAGATCTGGGTTTGTCACACCCCCATTTAATAAGCATTGCTGCTCTGTTAATTATATTGCCATGTCACCATTCTTATATTGCTAATTGCCAGTTGACCGAAACTTAATTCAAACATAAAGTTATAATGCATGTCAGAAATAATAATAATTCATTTGGCAAATCTAAAATGTTTACATTATGTCATAAATACCTCAAGTATTTGTAAAAATGAAATGAATCCCACTTGGGTTTTCATCTTGTCCCAAGCATCAATTTTGTGGACCAAAATAAATAAATAAATAAAACCATTTATAATCAAAATACAGAATTGGATGTTTCCAAAAGGCTTGAAACATTTTGAACTGATACATGCTATACCTAGTATTCATGTTCCAAGTTCCATATAAAATAAATTTCATTTGGTGGACCAACTAAATACCAAAAAATAGTTGAAAAAGAGACAGAAAAGAAAAAAACCACAATTATGCACATAGCCCACCTACTACAGAGGACATACGGCCCACCTAAGACTTCCCCTTCATCCTTAATGGAGGCAGGAGAGCGTGGCGATTATCCGAGCCACCATGGCTGTGGATGGCCTCCCCGGTACCCCCGAACCCTATAAGGACGCCCTCCCGAAACCCTAGCCCACTATCATCTGCCCCTTGTCTCCCCATTGCTCCCCTCCTCACCTGCTCGAATTTGAGATCGGAGTTCGATGTGGTGACCGCGCCCATCATCGCCGCTGCCGCGGCCATCGTCGTCGTCGTTGTCGCGGGAGAAGGCCTCCAGGAGCCCCGCCATCACCGTCTCCTTACTCTCTATGGTATGGTTCGTTGCTAGGCCGACACTAAGCTCGCCATCAATGGTATTCTCTGCCTCGGACTTCACAATGTCGTTGTCGATTCACCAAGCTCCGGCTCGTCCCCTGGCTCCCCGACCTCGCTGTCGCGGTCGTGGTGAGGCACTCAACTACTATCTGGACCCAACCAGCTACTAGTGTTGGATTTCATTAATA
>NW_021215989.1:0-3034 GCF_002162155.2 Triticum dicoccoides | reverse complement strand
GAGGCAAACAAGCGGGCGGATGGTTTTATGCCTTGTCCATGTGCTGGCTGTAAGAATGGTCACAATTACTCTACGTCAAGAACCATTCACGTCCACCTATTTGAGTCCAGTTTCATGCCCCACTATAATATTTGGGCCAAGCACGGGAAAAGAGGGATTATGATGGAAGACAATGAAGAAGAAGAGGACGACTACATCTATCCTAGCCATTGGTTCCCTGAATACGATGATACAACAATGGAGGAAGAAGGTGAGCCGGCAATGCAGGAAGAAGCTGAAGAAGAGGCATCAGATGAGCCCGCTGATGATCTAGGTCGAGCCATTGCCAATGCAAAGAGAAACTGGGCAAGTGATTTGGAGAGGAAGAAGTTGGAGCGCATGTTAGAGGATCACAAGAAATTGTTGTACCCGAATTGCGATACTGACAAAAAAAAGTTGGGCACCACACCGGAATTGCTGCAATGGAAGGCAGAGAATGGTGTATCTGACAAGGGATTTGGAAAATTGTTGCTAATGATAAAGAATATGCTTCCAAAGGACAATGAATTTCCCGAGAGTACGTATGAAGCAAAGAAGGTTGTCTGCCCTCTAGGGTTAGAGGTGCAGAAGATACATGCATGCCCTAATGACTGCATCCTCTACCGCGGTGAGTACGAGGATTTGAACGCTTGCCCGGTATGCGGTGCATTGCGTTATAAGATCAGTCGTGATGACCCTGATGATGTCGAGGGCGAGCGCCCTAGGAAGAAGATTCCTGCCAAGGTGATGTGGTATGCTCCTATAATACCACGGTTGAAACGTTTGTTCCAAAACAAAGAGCATGCGAAGGTTATGCGGTGGCACGGAGAATACCGTGAGAAAGACGGAAAGTTGAGAGTACCCGCTGATGGTTCGAGGTGGAGAAAAATCGAGAGAAAGTACAGGGAGGAGTTTGCAGGTGACCCAAGGAACGTATGGTTTGGTCTAAGCGCAGATGGCATTAATCCTTTTGGGGAGCAGAGCAAGAACCATAGCACGTGGCCTATGACTCTATGTTTGTATAACCTTCCTCCTTGGTTGTGCATGAAGCGGAAGTTCATTATGATGCCAGTGCTCATCCAAGGCCCTAAGCAACCCGGCAATGACATTGATGTGTACCTAAGGCCATTAGTTGAATAACTATTACAGCTATGGAATTGAACAGGTGTACGTGCGTGAGATGAGCACGGACAGGAAGAATTTGACCTAAAGGCGTTGCTGTTCGTGACCATCAATGATTGGCCTGCTCTTAGTAACCTTTCAGGACAGACAAACAAGGGATACCGCGGATGCACGCACTGTTTGGATGATACCGACAGTATATATTTGGAGAGTTGTAGGAAGAATGTGTACCTGGGACATCGTCGATTTCTTCCGAGCAGGCATCCCGTAAGAAAGAAAGGCAAGCATTTCAAAGGTGAGGCGGATCACCGGACGAAGCCTCGCCACCGTACTGGTGTTAATGTACATGATATGGTCAATGATTTGAAGATAATCTTTGGAAAGGGTCTTGGCAGACAACCTGTTTTGAAGGACGCTGACGGACGCACACCCATGTGGAAGAAGAAATCTATATTTTGGGACCTACCATATTGGAAAGACCTAGAGGTCCGCTCCGCAATCGACGAGATACACGTGACGAAGAATCTTTGCGTGACCCTGCTTGGCTTCTTGGGCGTGTATGGGAAGACAAAAGATACACCAGAGGCACGGGAGGACCAGCAATGTATGCACGAAAAAGACGGCATACATTAGGGTCAGGCCAGCTACGCTCTTACCAAAGAAGAGAAGGAAATCTTCTTTGAATGCCTTCTTAGCATGAAGGTACCGTCTGGCTTCTCGTCGAATATAAAGGGAATAATAAATATGGCAGAGAAAAAGTTCCAGGACCTAAAGTCTCATGACTGCCACGTGATTATGACCCAACTGCTTCCGGTTGCATTGAGGGGGTTTCTATCGGAAAATGTTCGATTAGCCATTGTGAAGCTATGTGCATTCCTCAATGCATTCCCTCAGAAGGTAATCGATCTAGAAATCATACCTAGGTTACAGAATGATTTGGTGCAATGTCTTGTCAGTTTCGAGTTGGTGTTCCCACCATCCTACAACATCATGACGCACGTCCTAGTTCACCTTTGCGAAGAGATTAACATTTTGGGTCCTGTATTTCTACACAATATGTTCCCCTTTGAGAGGTTCATGGGAGTCTTGAAGAAATATGTTCATAACCGTGCTAGGCCAGAAGGAAGCATCGCGAAGGGCCATGAAAATGAGGAGGTCGTTGAGTTTTGTATTGACTTTATTCCTGACCTTAAGCCGATTGGTGTTCCTGAGTCACAGCATAAGGGCAGACTGAATGGAAAAGGCACGCTAGGAGGTGATCAAATAATATGTATGGACGGGCATTCTCTCACTGAAGCACAATACACAGTTCTACAGAATTCCGCCCTGGTGGCTCCGTATATGGAGGAACACAAGAATTTTCTACACTCCAAACACCCGGAGAAGTCTGACGACTGGATTACACGTGAACAAACGAGGACTTCCGCCGGTTGGTTGCAGAAACGTGCCATGCATGATGGCGATATTGAAGATGACTTGTACTCGCTGTCCCAGTTACCATCTTTGAATATAATGACTTTTAAAGGGTACCAGATAAATGGGAATACATTTTACACGATCGCCCAAGATAAGAAGAGCACCAACCAAAACAGTGGTGTCCGCTATGATGCAACAACCAACAAGGGAAAGGAAACACATTATGGTTACATAGAGGACATATGGGAACTTAACTATGGAGGTGGTTTGAAGGTCCCTTTATTTCTGTGCAAATGGGTCAATATGACATGAGGCGGGGTAACGGAAGATCCGCAGTACGGAATGACAACAGTGGATCTCAACAATCTTTTGTATGCAGACGAACCATTCGTCCTAGCCAATGATGTGGCGTAGGTTTTTTATGTGAAAGACATGTCTACCAGGTCAAGAAAAAGAAAAGATAAGGAAGCGAATGGAT
>NW_021215988.1:0-1738 GCF_002162155.2 Triticum dicoccoides | reverse complement strand
CTTCACACGTAGATCCCGCCATGACGCTCTGCTTGGAACTGCACCAACCGACAGCTCCACCATTCAGTAAGAACATGTAGCCGGTTTGTGACTTAGAGTCATCCGGATCAGTGTCAAAGCTAGTGTCGACGTAACCACTTATGACTAGCTCTTTGTCACCTCCATAAACGAGAAACATATCCCTAGTCCTTTTCAGGTACTTCAGGATGTTCTTGACCATTGTCTAGTGATCCACTCCTGGATTACTTTGGTACCTCCCTGCTAAACTTATAGCAAGGCGCACATCGGTTCTGGTACACAGCATAACATACATGATAGAACCTATGGTTGAGGCATAGGAAATGACTTTCATTTTCTCTCTATCTTCTGTAGTGGTCGGGCATTGAGTCTGACTCAACTTCACACCTTGTAACACAGGCAAGAACCCTTTCTTTGACTGATCCATTTTGAACTTCTTCAAAACTTTATCAAGGTATGTGCTTTGTGAAAGTCCTATCAAGCGTCTTGATCTATCTCTATAGATCTTGATGCCCAATATATAAGCAGCTTCACCGAGGTCTTTCATTGAAAAACTTTCATTCAAGTATCCTTTTATGCTATCCAGAAATTCTACATCATTTCCAATCAATAATATGTCATCCACATATAATATTAGAAATGCTATAAAGCTCCCACTCACTTTCTTGTAAATAGAAACTTCTCCAAAAGTCTGTATAAAACCATATTCTTTGATCACCTCATCAAAGCATTGCTACGTCTTGAGCTTGCGTTGGTTTTCCTCGAAGAGGAGAGGGTGATGCAGCAATAGTAGCGTAAGTTTTTCCCTCAGTTTTTGAGAACCAAGGTATCAATCCAGTAGGAGGCTTCTCAACAAGTCCCACTAACCTACACAAACAAACAAAGAACTCGCAACTAACGCGACAAAGGGGTTGTCAATCCCTTCAAGACCACTTGCGAAAGTGAGATCTGATAGAGATAGTATGATAAGATAAATATATTTTTGGTATTTTATAATATAGATGCAGAAAATAAAGATGCAAATAAAAGTAGATTGAAAGCAAATATGATAAGAGATAGACCCGGGGGCCATAGGTTTCACTAGTGGCTTCTCTCAAGAGCATAAGTATTACGGTGGGTGAACAAATTATTGTCAAGCAATTGATAGAAAAGCGAATAAGTTTGATGTTATCTAGGCATGATCATGTATATAGGCATCACATCCATAACAAGTAGATCGACTCCTGCCTGCATCTACTACTATTACTCCACACATCGACTGCTATCCATCATGCATCTAGAGTATTAAGTTCATAAGAAAAGAGTAAAACATTAAGCAAGATGACATGATGTAGAGGGATAAACTCAAGCAATATGATATAAACCCAATCTTTTTATCCTCGATGGCAACAATACAATATGTGTCTTGCAACCCTTTCTGTCACTGGGTAAGATGACCGCAAGATTGAACCCAAAGCTAAGCACTTCTCCCATGGCAAGAAAGATCAATCTAGTAGGCCAAACCAAACCGATAATTCGAAGAGACTTGCAAAGATAACTCAATCATATAAAAGAATTCAGAGAAGATTCAATTAATATCCATAGATAAATCTGATCATAAACCCACAATTCATCGGATCTCGACAAACTCACCGCAAAAAGAGATTACATCGAATAGATCTCCACAAGAGAGGGGGAGAACATTGTATTGAGATCCAAAAAGAGAGAAGAAGCCATCTAG
>NW_021215987.1:0-1569 GCF_002162155.2 Triticum dicoccoides | reverse complement strand
CAAAACCTGAGAGTTGTGAAGGAATGATAGATGTTTGTCTAGCTTGCAGAATCAATGGATTATTCCGAACTTAGTTCGTCGACAAGAGAAATTCTGCAACGCTTGAGAGGATGACCGAGTGTTAGAATGCGAGATTCGCTAAACCGTATACAAGGTAATGATTTGGGTGCGGGATGGATTGATCACCATACCGACTTACTCTTATTATTCGCCTTGCTATATGGGATGGTAAATCTGAGTGACTTGCCTATAGTAGAGAGACGACGATATTAAACCTTGTTAAACCTTAGAATGGTATAAGAATTTTTCCCTTGTACACGGCAGCTTTTTGCCAACCGTAGGTTATACGGTGAGGATCAACCCAGACCCATTTCCTGCAGGAGAAACCATAAATTGTTGACCACCATGAGATATCGATAGTTGTTTAGTTTTGGCGCCAGACCCGTCAGCTACGAAGACCCAGTTGCGGAATAACCTTACCAAGATGAAAGGATAGAAGAATTGTGGTAAAGGTTATGCCACTACTAGAAGAGCTCAGAGAAGGAATTTTCTCGAGGATCTGAGAAGTCCGGCACTGTCAAGAATAAGGATGGAGTATATGAGATTTGATGGAACAGTAACAATGATTCTAAGGGTGGTAGCACCCCAGACACCGTGTGATGATCGATGGATTTTGAGAAGACCCCCAAACCCTAACCTTTTCTTGCTAGCCTCTCCGAATCTCGAGGACGAGATTCCTTTTAAGGGTGGTAGGTTTGTAACATCCCAAATTTTCAATTTGGAATGTTATACATTAGATCATCATGCATCCCTTATTTTCTTGCATTTTGGTCGATCCTAGAAATTTCACGCAACTCAAGGACCTTCGGAGAGAGTTGGAGATTTCGTTATTTTCATATTTGAGAGTTTTCTCGAATTTGAAAAGAGGATCATTTGATTTATTTAATTCATCTTCAATTATTTTTCCGATATCAAAGTATTAGAGAGGGAATAATATGACTTTCCCAAAATATAGGAAAAATGAAGATTTAATAAATAGATCAAATTTCGTTTTTCGGTGTTTGTTTGTTTTTCTTTGGATAGGGAAAAATGCGCGTTTTCAAAAATTGCATTTTAGGTCCGTAGAAAAGTTCATTTTGTTCGACTCATTTTTAGGAGTCGGGGAAAATTTACTTTAGGGTTTTTGGAGCCCGTTTAGTTTTTCTTTTTCTTGTTTTTTTGCGCGCGGAACCAGTTAAAAAAAATTCCGCAGGCCAGCCGGGCCAAAGGCCCAGCCAGCCGCCGCTCCACCCCAGCCGCGCGCAGCGCCAGGCGCCAGGCGCCAGGCCAGCCGCCGCCTCTTCCCTGGCCGAATCCTATTAGGATTCTAGGCTAGCCCCTTTTCCTTGTTTCGTTTTTCCTTTTCCTAATCTATTTCTTGTCCCCTACCCCAAGTAATCTCTCCCCTCTCCTATATAAATACCCCAACACCCCCCCTAAACCCATCAAATCAAACCCCAAGCCCCCAAGCCCCAAGCCCCAAGCCGCACCCCACCCCGCGCCCTACACCGCCGCCGCGCCACCCCACAC
>NW_021215986.1:0-1365 GCF_002162155.2 Triticum dicoccoides | reverse complement strand
TACAATCATCCGAGCATGAGGTATAGAGTAGAGCACCACGAAATCCTAGGTTACCTCTTCCAGCCGTCGTATACGAGCCCCTTTCCATCCTCCCGCGCACTCTTCTTCGGCACCCCAAGGCCGCTGCCGCTTTGGTCACCTCCCTCACCTCTCTGGCTCCCCTTACAACCTAAGCGGACGACGATGAGGAAAGGAAATAGAAATCGAATCTATTCAACCTATTGTAAACTCACTATAAAAGTATAAAAGAACATATGCCTTGTCTGGAAATTGCAACTATAATTATTAAAATAAATTTTCACGTACATAAACTAATCAGACCATTAGGCAGTTCATTTTGAGTGAACAGAACACCCTCCTTAAGCGATTAACAGTTTCTCATGATATCTATGGTATAATAGAATAAACAAACCAAAGAAAAGCTATATATGATTACTAAAAATTGTTGTTTGCTATCAAGAAAAGTGATGGTGTTGCATCAAGATGATCTAAATGTAAATCAAATGGAGCTGAATTCTGAACCTGCTTCTCGCGGCTAGCTCGTCTAACAGTGGAATATGAGTAGCACATTTGTATGCACAACCATATTGCAGTAGCTAAAGGGGCTTGTCCCCCTCTCCCTCATGTCATTAGCTATCAATAATCATTACCTAGTTAGCCATTTGTAGAACAAGGTAAACACAGAGAAAACGAGATGGATTAATTCCTGATAGATGAGATGTATCCTCTTAGCATTACTCAAAAAAGGATACTTGATAGATGAGATGTATACTCTTAGAATTACTCGAAATCACCGAGTTCACTTTCACATACCTCAAGATCAGGTAGAACTTTATCTAATTATCGTCTACTCAAAAAGCATTTCAATTACTTGCAAAACCTGCCATCACCAAGACATCAACACTTGTAGCAATAGACATCATACATTACAATATATATCATCGGCTCATCTCATGTTGCCTAAATCTACATGGACCAATCAAATAATTGTAGCCATATGAAAGAAAAAACTGAAACAGTTCAAAGAAAGGCAAAGAATCTTCAGGCTCTGTAGCAACAGTGGGATTGCTCTTATTTTCGACAAACTCCTTTTGTGTAGAAGCAGTCAATCATGTCTAAAAAAATCTGGAAACAGCTAGCAGGCTAACAAATATGCCATTATTACTGCACATGACTGAATGCAAACTACAGTAAGGGGCATAACCTGTGAAGATGGCCATCCGTCCTTGTTGCTGCAATTGCATAACTCCAGATTTCATTTTTTTATGTCATTAAGCAACTCAACGAACATGTGAAAAGCACACCTGCAGTAGGAAGATTCAGCAGCCACATGCAGCAAGTCAGGAGTCGTGTATGAGTAAATCA
>NW_021215985.1:0-1026 GCF_002162155.2 Triticum dicoccoides | reverse complement strand
ACTAACTTTTCTGCAGGCCGACCTTCATCATGGACACCACGTGCATCTTCTACTTCCACAGCACCAGCACCTCCATCCGGTGCCACCTCCAGCCGTGATACAAGAAAACAGGCACAACCACCATTATCTGCCAAGAGCGCACCTGCGGGGCCTGCACAGCGTTCTTCTTCTTCCATGGCATCAACAGGGCACACAAGTGATATTATTTGTCGTCGTTGTAAGGGAGGAGGTCATTATGCGAGGGAATGCAAATCTCCGCGTGTGATGATTGCTACCGCGGATGGTGGATATGAGTCCGCTAGTGACTATGATGAGGAGACATTGGCTCTTATTACACGTGAAGAACATGGTGGAGATGATTCTGATCATGAGACGCAATACATGGCTCCTGAAGACGCTGATAGGTATGAATGTTTAGTTTCTCAACGTGTTTTGAGTGTGCAGGTCACACAAGCTGAGCAAAATCAGAGGCACAATTTGTTCCATACCAAGGGAGTTGTGAAGGAACGTTCTGTGCGCGTCATAATAGACGGAGGGAGCTACAACAACTTGGCTAGCATGGAGTTGGTGGAGAAGCTTTCTCTCACCACAAGACCACATCCACATCCTTACTACATCCAATGGTTCAACAACAGCGGCAAGGTTAAGGTAACACGTACTGTTCGTGTGCATTTTAGTATCTCTACATATGCTGATTATGTTGATTGTGATGTGGTACCTATGCAAGCATGTTCCTTATTACTTGGTAGACCATGGCAATTTGATAAAAATTCTGTACACCATGGTAGAAACAATCACTATACTCTTGTTCATAAGGATAAAAATATTACTTTGCTTCCTATGACTCCTGATTCCATTTTGAAAGATGATATTAATAGGGCTAATAAAGCAAAACAGGAGACGAATAAGAGTGAAAATCAGATTGTGGCAAAAGAATTTGAGCAACAAATGAAGCCTAATAATAAACCATCTAGTGTTGCTTCTGAAATTAAATTGAAAAGTGCATGTTTATTTGCCACCAAATCT
>NW_021215984.1:0-983 GCF_002162155.2 Triticum dicoccoides | reverse complement strand
GGGGGAGGGGTACTGAAACGGAACTCACGCAGAAGATGTTTGAATTCCGGAAAATAATAATGCATCTTATATTTTGGAACGGAGGGAGGAACAAAGATGGGGAGAAATAATAGTTATTCATGATGATTTCAAGGCCCTAAAACAAGCGGCCTCGACGAGTAGACCCAACTCATGAATGAGGTCCGCTACTACTGACGCTGCTGTCATTGGCCATGAGCTATTGCTGATGACCGTTTTGCTGACAAACATAGCCTCTCTCTCTCTCTCTCTCTCTCTCTCTCTCTCTCTAAAATTCATGGATAGTAAAAAATGTTTTTCATTTTTTTTAAAACAAACCAATAATTAAAAGATGTTCAGCCATTTTAAAAATGTTAATGCCCTACCTAGTACCAAGGCGTCACAACCTTCGCTACAGTGGTGGCTGGCGGCTCTGCTCGCACATGTGTTCCACTTCTCATTCTATCTGAAAGTTCCGTTGGAAAGATGTGGAGAGACAAGCGCATTTTGAGAGGCCATAGCAGAGGCATGATAGTAATTGAATACACAGCTGGAATCTCGATTGCATTTTCATCAGGTGGTCAGACGAAGATCACCAGTAATACTCAACTTATTGCTCATGCTGTCCCCCAATTCAAAGCAAGCGTTGTGTATCTGGCTTCGTTAGATGGAAAAAACCATTTCTAGCTGAATGCACAAGTGTTTGCATCGAATGCCCCCATCCTGTAATTAACTAAGTTATCTAACTTCCTTAAGAATGCTTGTTTCGACGGATGGTAAGAGGAAGATCAGTGATCATGTCACGATTAAAGTACGCCTCTCGGATGGTCGAGCTGTCAACGAGCGGATAGCATATTATGTTCACTTCCGCTTCGGTAGACCCCCTGTAAACACAAGGAGGGCTGAGATTGCCCAATACCCCTTCATAACAAAGGGTAGGATGGGCATAAGATTGCCCCGCCGGGCCGCCCGCCCGCAAAAAAAAA
>NW_021215983.1:0-1203 GCF_002162155.2 Triticum dicoccoides | reverse complement strand
TGGACTATACTTAGTTTTGGGGTCCCGAAGTGATTTCCATGATTGACCAATCTCGGGGTGCGATTACGTGTGGTCATCAACACTCTCAATTTCGGCCAATTCTGGTCCGTTTCGTGCACTATTACTCACTGTTCTGGGTCCCAGAGCGATTTCCATGATTAACGATCCCAGGAGTGCATTTACATGTCCGTCATCAACACTCATAGTTTTGGCCAATTCTGACCCGTTTCGTGGACTATTACTCATCGTTTTGGGGCCCCGAAGCGATTTCCACAGTCGTTCAACCCCAAGGTGCGCTTACATGTCGGTCGTCAACACTCGCAGTTTTGCTCGATTCTGACCCGTTTCGTGGACTATTACTCACTATTTTGGGGTCCTGGAGTGATTTCCATGATTAACGAACCCCTGAGTGAGTTTACGTGTCGGTCATCAGTAATCCTAGGTCTGTCCGATTCTGGCCTCTTTCATGGACTATTACTCACCGTTTTGGGGTCGCAAAATGCTTTCCATGGTTGTCGAACCCCAAGGTGTGCTATGTGTGGGTGTTCAAAACTCGTAGTTTGGGTCGATTCTGGCCCGTTTTTTGGACTATAGTTAGTTTTGGGGTCCCGAAGTGATTTCCACGATTAGCAAATCTCGGGGTGCGTTTATGTGTGGTCATCAACACTCTCAATTTCGGCCAAATCTGGTCCGTTTCGTGCACTATTACTCACCGTTTTGGGTCCCAGAGCCATTTCCATGATTGACGATCCTAGGAGTGCATTAACGTGTCCATCGTCAACACTCATAGTTTTGGCCAATTCTGACCCGTTTCATGAACTATTACTCACCGTTCTGGGGTCACGAAGCGATTTCCACAGTCGTTCAACCCCAAGGTGCGCATACGTGTCGGTCGTCAACACTCGCAGTTTTGGCCGATTCTGACCTGTTTCGTGGACTATTACTCGCTCTTTTGGGGTCCTGGAGTGATTTCCACGATTAACGAACCCCTGAGTGCATTTACGTGTCGGTCATCACTAATCCTAGGTTTCTCCGATTCTGGGCTCTTTCATGGACTATTACTTACCGTTCTGGGGTCCCAAAATGCTTTCCATGGTTGTCGAACCCCAAGGTGTGCTATGTGTGGGTTTTCAAAACTCGTTGTTTGGGTCGATTCTGGCCCGTTTCTTGGACTATACTTAGTTTTGGGGTCCCGAAGTGATT
>NW_021215982.1:0-4119 GCF_002162155.2 Triticum dicoccoides | reverse complement strand
TCTTTCATCAGTTCTCCAAACTCCATGTCTACCATCATATCAGTTAACTCCTCGTCCGCCATTTCCTACAACAAATGATGAAAACATTATCAATGATGAAATATCAACACATAGCTAACGATCACGGATGTTCTGTAAACAACCCCAACCGAGGCCGTTCAGATCTGCCAAACCAAGCCAGGAAGATGGCCACGGCACCCGTCGTGATCACTTTCAGCAGCAATACAAAACCTAGCTAGATCTGTGATTACCTCTGCCGCTGGATACCTAGGTTAGCCGCCACATCAAATAATGATAGTCCTGGTGGACACAGCTGACGGCAACCGACGCTACGTGAATCCTACACTGAAGAAACCCAGATCACGAGGAGCAGCACTACCGGAACAAGATCCACGATTGCATGCGCCGCCGGGTAGGTAGGTTACCCTCCCCGCTAGGCTAACCACTATATCTGACGGCGGCAGTTCGTTCGATTGTTGCCGCGAGCGAGACTAGAGGGGTGCGGGGGGATGCAGGATGCGGTACCTGTGAGCGCTGGAGATTCACGATGTTGCCACGCCCGCTGTCCGACGAGATCGCCGGCGACGAGATAGCCGTGCGACGCTGGAGATCTACCGCGTGAATTATGGAGCTGCGTGAATGCTCGCGAGATTGATGGAGGTGCGTGAATGATTGGATCCGGCAGGTCCTACGTGGTCGTGGGGTCGTGTGATGTTTTTTTTCCGGACCAGGTACTGTACGTATACGGTCTGGGCTATATAGGGCTTGGCAGGACTAGACAGGGCTTGGATCTGGGCTATGGCGTGCCAGGAAAAAACAAACTCGCGGGGACAAAAATACCCCTCCGAAATTAGGTTAGGGGGGAGCACCGGAGCAGGCCTCGGTTTTCTTAGCTTTTCTTTTGCATGTCTCTCCTTTCTGATTTTAAGCTGTGCAAGCACTCTATATTTTAGCCGTTTATTTTTTTTATTATAAGTGGCTATGTTGTAATTCTGGTTGGTTGATGGTTTTGTTAATTTAAAGTCAGCTCGCCTCAATTTTTTAGGTATTCATAATCCTTAATTTTATTTTTTCTGGGAAAAACTGCAACATACTCCCTCCGTCCGAAAATACTTGTCATGAAAATGGACAAAAATGAATGTATCTAAAACTAAAATACATCTAGATACATCCATTTTTTTCATTTTGATGACAAGTATTTTCGGACGGAGAAAGTATGATATATTATATTCGATACTGCACTTTGGCCCTCAAGGAACGCCTTACAGGGCCTTATTTTTACATGATAGTCGTCACACTCATAGTAGGAACTAACTTGACAACGGCGTGTACGCAGTGACATGATCGCACGTCGACATGGAAAACAACAAAGATGAACAGAACACGTGGTGCATCATGCGTCCATTGCAACTGCAGACGATGGTGGCACTCCTGTACCTTCCACCGCGTCTTCTTTCTCCGCGGACTCGTACGCGTCGCGCTCCTGGACCCAGAGGTCGGCGAACTCGCAGTCCTTGTACCGCTCGAACCACGGCCCGCCGGACGTGTAGTGTATGGCGCGCGGCGTGGTCCCGTCGACGTTCGCCGGGTCGACGCGGTTGTGCCCCACGAGGAAGTTCCACGCGAATGGCACCTCGCCGACATCGGCGTCGTCAAGCCACGCGAATCGGTGGAGGTGCGCTCCGCTCTGGGTGCTCACGGCCTCCGGCGTGAGCGCGGCGCGGTTCTTGGGGTGGCCGCAGTTGAAGAGCACCATGGAGGACCAGTTCTTGCGGGGGTACACCGTCTGCACGGCGCCGTCCATCTTGGTGGCCTCCTTGGGCGTGTAGTCGTGGTGCACGCACAGCACGGCGTAGCGAGGGTCGGCCATGCGCGCCAGCTCTGCCACGTCGGCGACGAAGAGGAAGTCGCAGTCCACGAAGAGCGCCCAGCCACGGTAGCCGGCGAGGTGCGGCGTCAGGAAGCGGGTGAAGGAGAACTCTGTGCTCTCCGTCGGCCCGCGCTCCCGCCAGTACAGCCCAGCCTCGCGGAGCTCCTGCTGGACGATCGGGATGACCTCCAGCGGCACGGAGGAGCGGCGCAGGAGTGACCGCCGGCAGACGCGGTATGCGATGTCCTCGCGGGAGTCGTAGCCCACGTAGATGCGGAATGGTTCCGCCGTCGCGTCAGCGCCGGTGAGGTGGGAAGGTGCTGGAGACATTTTCGGGCACCGTCACGTATCACGTATAGCCGGTACGGGTTATCAGGTGCACCGGGGTGGTGGCTTTTAAAAGGGGTGCGTCCATGCTTGGTTGAATATCTTCTCAAATTTCTTTCACATTTCTACTTCGAAGCCTAATTTCGATGAGAAAGTCCTTAGTTATATAACTTGGAGTTGGGCATATTCTCATCAAGGTGACAATTTCTTTGCACTTTAAAAACCTCGCTAGAAGTGTTGGGGACACAAGTATGCTTTTAGTTATACTTCATGTAACTTGAAGGCTTAAGTGAGATGTTTATGGATTGATATCTTGTTTTATTTTTTGCGCAATGATATCTGGGTTTCTTAACCGAGAAGGAAACTTACCACTATTACAAAACGATCTCACTTGGGACCTAATAATTGCTTGCCATCCTAGTAATCCAAGTCGCCTGCACCTAAAATCTATATGCACTAATCTGCGCCGGTGCGTCGGCCCAACGGTTCGGCCGGTCAGCCCCTGTCCGTCTGATTCAGCCAGGCAGCCATCCGATTGGGTCTGCGTTCTCTTCTTCCTTCCCCCACTCGTCCTCATCTGGTTTAGCCCTCGTCCGCCATTGCTCGATGGAATTTTCTGTAGCCCCCCATCGCCCCTCCTCCACATGGCCTGCTGCTTGCAGCTCGCGCCGGCTCGCCGTCGCCGCTCGCCGCATCAGTAGCCGTCGATCTGGCGTTTTTGACCTCTATCGTTGTCTTCTTCAGGACATGATGCCATCTCTTCCCCTCGCGTATCCGGCACCAGCAGGTCAGCCGCACCTTCTTCCCCCAAGCTCTGCGCCTGTCTCTCCCGCACACATCTGGTCCTGCCTCCGGCCACCTCGCCCCCCAACACAACCCCCACGACCATCTCGCGCTGCTCATCACCGTGTTTGAAGCACCGTCGTAGCAAATATGCATGGATGTAGCAAAAAATCTTCGCCGGTGGTAGCAAAACCGAAGCACAGTTGCTGCGAATCGCCGTCGCAGGTTGCAGCTAATCCATAAACGGATGAAGCAAAATCCAGCGGCGGTTGTAGCAAAAACGTCGCCACCATCGTCGAACGTCACAGCTAAGTCGCGAAGCATGTAGCAAACAATAACGCCGGTAGTAGCAAAAACATCAACTGTTGCAGCTCCCGACCGAGGTCACAACTAATCCGTACATGGTTGTAGCAAAAAAATTCACCGGTGGTAGCTCTGCCGAAGCCGGTTGTAGCACACATAGTCTTCGTTCCAGCAAAAACATACAGCTTGTTGATCACCGCCGTGTTCGCACATCGCAGCTAAGCCGTGAGGTATGTAGCAAAACAACGATGTCGGTAGTAGCAAAAGCGACAATGGGTGCAACTTTTTTGGTATTGACAGTAGCCAGCCCTGACATATGTCGTCGTGGTTGAAGCTTTTTGCGATGCCGGTCGAAGCTTTTTGCGACGCTGGTTGTAGCTTTTTGCGATGGCACTGAGCGGTCCCAGCATTTGGTGTCACCGCTTGAAGCTTTTTGCGGCGCCTGTGGCAGCTTCCTTAAACACCAGTTGTAACATGGGAGGTGTCACTTGATGCTCGCAGCTCCGATGAGATTCTCCCAGTAGCAAATGCTCAACGGCGTCGCCCATAGCAGCTCGTAGTCTCCCGTCGTCTGCCCCCGAGCTCATAAGCCATGGCGCCCGTAGCAGCTCGTAGGAGCCCCCGTCGCAGTCCGCCCAGAGCTCGTAAGGCATGGCCGCCCTGACCTTGAGCTCGCAGGCCATGGCGCATGGGAGCAGCACCCCCATGGAGGAGGTGCAGCGTGAGGTGCGAAGGAAGGAGTGCTCGGTGGTGCTTGGTGCTATGGCAGAGGAGACGAGGCGGAAAGCGATGGAAAAGCGAGGTCACGGCCGCAAGGAATAAGGAGTGGATGCGGG
>NW_021215981.1:0-1326 GCF_002162155.2 Triticum dicoccoides | reverse complement strand
TCAGAATTGGCCAAAATTGTTAGTGTTGTTGACGGACACGTAAACGCACCCCGGGCATCGCCAATCATGGAAATCATTCTGGGACCCCAAAACGGTGAGTAATAGTGCACGAAACGGACCAGAATCGTCCAAAATTGTGAGTGTTGATGACCGACACGTAAACGCACCCCCCGGATAGTAAATCATGGAAATCACTTCGGGACCCAAAAACAATGAGTAATTGTCCATGAAGCGGGCCAGAATCGGCCAAAACTATGAGTGTTGATGACCGACACGTAAGCGCAACTTGGGGTTGAACAACTATGGAAATCGTTGCAGGACCCCCAAAAGGTAAGAAATAGTGAGTGTTGACAAGAGACACGTAAACACACCCCAGGGATCGTCAACCGTGGAAATCACTCTAGCACGCAAAACGATGAGTAATAGTGCTTGAACCGGACCAGAACCAGTCAGAATTTTGAGTGTTGATGACCAACACGTAAACGCACCCCGGGTTTCGTTCATCGTGGAAATCACTCCGGGACCCTAAAATAGTGAGCAATAGTCCCCGAAACGGCCCAGATTTGGCCAAAACTGTGAGTGTTGATGACCGACACGTAAATGCACCCCAGGTTCATTAATCATGGAAATCAATCCAGGACCCCAAAAGAGTGAGTAATAGTCCATGAAACGTGCCAGAATTGGCCAAAACTATGACTGTTGATGACTGACACGTAAGCGCAACTTGGGGTTCAACAACTATTGAAATAGCTTTGGGACCCCAAAACGGTAAGTAATAGTCCACGAAACGGGTCAGAATTGGCCAAAATTGTGAGTGTTGACGACGAAATGGTAAAAGCACCCTGGGAATCGTCAATCGTGGAAATCACTCTGGCACCCCAAAACGATGAGTAATAGTGCTTGAAATGGACCAGAATCGGCCAAAATTCTGAGTGTTGATGACCGACACGTGGAGGCACCCCAGGGTTCGTTAATCGTGGAAATCACTCCGGGACCCCAAAACAGTGAGTAATAGTCCACGAAACGGCCAAAATCGGCCAAAACTGTGAGTGTTGTTGACCGACACATAAACACACCCCGTAGTTCGTTAATCGTAGAAATCACTCTGGGACCCCAAAACAGTGAGTGTTGATGACCGACACGTAAGCGCACCTTGGGGTTCAACAACTATGGAAATCGCTTCAACACCCCAAAACGGTGAGTAATAGTCCATGAAACGGACCAGAATCGGCCAAAATAGTGAGTGTTGATGACCGACACGAAAACGCACCCCGCGGTTCGTAAATCATGAAAATCACTTCGGGACCCCAAAACAATGAGTAAAAG
>NW_021215980.1:0-1248 GCF_002162155.2 Triticum dicoccoides | reverse complement strand
TGTACTTCTTCACACACGCTCTCACCACTTACCGCCGTTTACACGACATGTACTCGGCAACCTTCAAGCGGAAGCCCAACGTGGGTGTCGGCCACGGCCTGCCTAAACACTCGAGTCTCTAGTCCAGGTTTATCGCCTATTCGGGTTCCATCCATGAGGAGATCCGGCCGGAGTTTCGCTCACAGCCCCAAACGATGTGAACAGGGTTCCCGAGACACCAAACGGGCGCCCGGTACACCGTGCCACGTGCCTACCGCATCACAGCCCACCCCTACGGTCAGCGCTGCGCACGGCCTCCAGCATACTACAAACACCAGAAACTACTTGCAACTCCTGGACAGAGGACAAGGGTGATTAAGAAGCCGAGAGGGTCCATTGGTTTCGGGCCCAATGCGTGGTAGTAGCTGAATCATGGATCACAAACACAGAACTCATTTCCTGAGGACGGCTGCAATGAGACAACCCACCATGTACTCCTACATGGCCTCTCACCGCTACCTTTACCAAATCGTGTTCACACGCTTAGCTCACACACCGTAGGACATGTTCACACACCTCTGATTCATCCCCGATGAATCAGACCTGACTCAACTCTAAGCAGTAGCAGGCATGACAAACAAACATGAATGAGTAGGCACAACAGGGCTCAAACAACTCCTACTCATGCTAGTGGGTTTCATCTATTTACTGTGGCAATGACAGGTCATGCAAAGGATAAAGGGGTTCAGCTACCGCAGCAGGTAACAGATGAATCATTGTTGTCCTAATGCAGTAAAAGAGAGCAGGAGTGAGAGAGTGGGATTGTATCAGAATGAACAAGGGGGTTTTGCTTGCCTGGCACTTCTGAAGATAACATTGAGTCTTCATCAGTGTCAACGATCACATCATCGGTATCACGTCTATCGAGAGGGGACAAATACCGGCAACACAGAAGGGAACACAATCAATGCAATGCACAATATGATGCATGATCATGACATGGCAAAATGAATGTGTTTTGGGCTAATGCATCTAGCAACAAGTTAAATGGGGTTGGTTTGAATACAAAATTCAAATTCAAACTCCATATGTGATTATTTAAATGCCATTTAATTGATTTGTGCTAAACAGCATCTATAAGTTGTTCTAACATGCATGAAAATGGTACAGATGGATTCCTTGAATTTTTCTGATAATTTTTCATATATAATTTATTTAATTTGGAGTTACGGTTAATTTTCTATGAATTTTAGAAGTTTAGGGCATTTT
>NW_021215979.1:0-584 GCF_002162155.2 Triticum dicoccoides | reverse complement strand
AGGGAGGCGGCGGGGGCGCGTGGGGCGGCTGCGGAACAGTGGGTCGGGGCTGTGGCGGCGACGGCGCGGTGGATGGAGGGACGAGGGAGGGAGCGGCGCGGTGGATCGAGGGAGAGGGATCTGGCGAGGGAGAGGATAGGGGGGATCGGGTGAAGGGGTATCCAGCTAGACACTATAGCAATGGCGCACCACCCACTGGTGCGCCATTAGTAGTTTTTTTTCTGATAGCAATGGCGCACCCTCTTCTAGTGCGCCATTAGTAACTTTTTTTCTGATAGCAATGGCGCACCCTCCTCTGGTGCGCCATTAGTAAATTTTGTTTCATTATTTCTTGTTGCATCTAATAATTTGTTTTTTAATCAAATTTGTTATTTTCATGAGGACTAGAACATAGATATCATCAAATATCATCAATTTGCTTTTGAAAATATCATCAATTTTTTTTTAATTGAAAATATCATCAAATTTGTTATTTGAAAATATCATCAAATTTTATTTGAAAATATCATCAAATTTGTTATTTAAAAATATCATCAAAAAGTGGGGTGGGTGCGGGGTGTCGGCGGCGGCGGTGGAGCGGGGGA
>NW_021215978.1:0-611 GCF_002162155.2 Triticum dicoccoides | reverse complement strand
GGCGGCACTCGAGGGGGAGGAAGGGGAGAGGGAGGCGGCGGGGGCGCGTGGGGCGGCTGCGGAACAGTGGGTCGGGGCTGTGGCGGCGACGGCGCGGTGGATGGAGGGACGAGGAGGGAGCGGCGCGGTGGATCGAGGGAGAGGGATCTGGCGAGGGAGAGGATAGGGGGGATCGGGTGAAGGGGTATCCAGCTAGACACTATAGCAATGGCGCACCACCCACTGGTGCGCCATTAGTAGTTTTTTTTCTGATAGCAATGGCGCACCCTCTTCTAGTGCGCCATTAGTAACTTGTTTTCTGATAGCAATGGCGCACCCTCCTCTGGTGCGCCATTAGTAAAATTTTTTTCATTATTTCTTGTTGCATCTAATAATTTGTTTTTTAATCAAATTTGTTATTTTCATGAGGACTAGAACATAGATATCATCAAATATCATCAATTTGCTTTTGAAAATATCATCAATTTTTTTTTAATTGAAAATATCATCAAATTTGTTATTTGAAAATATCATCAAATTTTATTTGAAAATATCATCAAATTTGTTATTTAAAAATATCATCAAAAAGTGGGGTGGGTGCGGGGTGTCGGCGGCGGCGGTGGAGCGGGGGA
>NW_021215977.1:0-1076 GCF_002162155.2 Triticum dicoccoides | reverse complement strand
TGACCGTAGGGGTGGGCTGTGATGCGGTAGGCACGTGGCCCGGTGTACCGGATGCCCGTTTGGTATCTCGGGAACCCTGTTCACATCGTTTGGGGCTGTGAGCGAAACTCCGGCCGGATCTCCTCATGGATGGAACCCGAATAGGCGATAAACCTGGACTAGAGACTTGAGTGTTTAGGTAGGTCGTGGTCTACACCCACGTCGGCTTTCGCTTGAAGTCTGCCGAGCACATGTCGTGTGCAGACGCTAAGTGGTGGAAACATGTATGAAGAAGTACACCCCTGCAGGGTTAACATCATCTATTCGAATAGCCGTGTCCGCGGTAAAGGACTTCTGGGTTGCTTATATCAGTTCATAGACAAGTGAAAGTGGATACTCTAAAATACGCAAGATAAGCGTGAGTGCTATGGATGGCGCTCTCGTGGGGAGACGGGAGCGGATCCATAGTGGTGTATTGATATGGGAATATGTGGACTCGTGTGCGCCACCTCAAAAGAGTTACATTGCAGTCGTAGTTCAGGATAGCCACCGAGTCAAAGCTGGCTTGCTGCAGTTAAACCCCACCATCCCTTTGTTGATAATGATGCATATGTAGTTAGTTCTGATGTAAGTCTTGCTAGGTACATTTGTACTCACGTTTGCCTATTTTATGTTTTTGCAGAGAGACTTCGGTCTCACTAGTAGTTCCATGTGGACTTCGACGTTTAGCTTGTTACCTCAGCTACGATCTTGTGCCCCGGCAGGATCTGGTAGATAGTCAGGCTTCTCAGCCCTTTTCAGTTATAGATGTCTGTACCCAGACATGATAGCTTCCGCTTGTGCTTTGATTTGTATGCTCTGATTGTTGGGTCATGAGACCCATGTTTGTAATATCTCGCTCCTCGGAGCCTATTGAATAAATTACTTGAGTCATAGAGTCATGTTGTGATGCCATGTTGTATTTGCACATATCGAGCATATTGTGTGTATGTTATTGAAATGCTTGGTATGTGTGGGATCTGACCATCTAGTTGTTTATCTTTAGTAGCCTCTCTTACGGGGAAATGTCTCCTAGTGTTTCACTGAGCCATGGTAGC
>NW_021215976.1:0-1485 GCF_002162155.2 Triticum dicoccoides | reverse complement strand
AACAGAATGCAATATCTCCTTTGCAAAACATTCAACTATGTCCTTCTGAATCTTTGAAGAAGTTAACTGATTATTACCTGGAGCATTATGTGAAGGAAATATGCCCTAGAGGCAATAATAAAGTTATTATTTATTTCCTTATTTCATGATAAATGTTTATTATTCATGCTAGAATTGTATTAACCGGAAACATAATACATGTGTGAATACATAGACAAAACAGAGTGTCACTAGTATGCCTCTACTTGACTAGCTCATTAATCAAAGATGGTTATGTTTCCTGACCATGAACAAAAGAGTTGTTATTTGATTAATGGGATCACATCATTAGATGAATGATCTGATTGACATGACCCATTTCATTAGCTTAGCACCCGATCGTTTAGTATGTTGCTATTGCTTTCTTCATGACTTATACATGTTCCTATGACTATGAGATTATGCAACTCCCGTTTGCCGGAGGAACACTTTGAGTGCTACCAAACATCACAACGTAACTGGGTGATTATAAAGGAGCTCTACAGGTGTCTCCAAAGGTAGATGTTGGGTTGGCGTATTTCGAGATTAGGATTTGTCACTCCGATTGTCGGAGAGGTATCTCTGGGCCCTCTCGGTAATGCACATCACATAAGCCTTGCAAGCATTTGATGTCTACACACGCTTCTACACTTGTAGACTATGTTGGGCCTCCAAGCGCAGAGGTTTGTAGGACAGCAGCAATTTCCCTCAAGTGGATGACCTAAGGTTTATCGAACTCAGGGAAGTAGAGGTTGAAGATGGTCTCTCTCAAGCAACCCTGCAACTAAGATACAAGAAGTCTCTTGTGTCCCCAACACACCTAATACAACTAGGAGTTGTATAGGTGCACTAGTTCGGCGAAGAGATGGTAAAATATGGATGATAGGAGTGGCAAAGCAAAGTAATATAAATCTGTAATAAAAAGTGCAGCAAGCAAACAAGTGGTAAACGTGAGCACAAATGGTATTGCAATGGTGGAAAGAAGGCCTAGGGATCATACTTTCACTAGTGGCAACTCCCAACAACATTAACATAATCGAATCACATGATATTTCCCATAAAACATGCAATGGAGACGCACCCGGAGGTCATTCCTTCGTGGTCAAGAGAGGACGAGAATTATGTAGGGCTACAAAAGCACACCTCAAAGTTCGTAGTTCTCAATCTAAGGATTTCCCAATGTCACCGCGGCCATCCAAAGAGAGTCCCACAATCACCACAACATATCTAAAGGATAGTCAAAGACAAGCACCAAGAGACTCTCAATCTTCAATCAACACACAAGAGAGGAAATCACTCATGAAAATATTTTTCTAATCCATGTCCCATAGACCGCTGTCACCTTGGTCTCGGGGATTATACTAGATAAAGAGAAGTGAGTACATCAATCCAATATATAGAGGAAGGGGAAATATCATGGGATCACCCTAGATTAACATAGCCTATGATCACAACGAAGATCACATC
>NW_021215975.1:0-1064 GCF_002162155.2 Triticum dicoccoides | reverse complement strand
TGTGACGTGGGGCTGACGCAATAAGTATTTTCTGGATTTAAAAATAATCAGGAAATTCCAGAAAATAGCTAAAACTTCAATAAATCATAGAAATTCAACCGTAACTCCAAATTAAATAATTTATATATGAAAAATTATCGGAAAAATTCAAGGAATCCATCTGTACCATTTTCATGCATGTTAGAACAACTTATCACTACTGTTTAGGGCAAATGAAGTGAATGACATTTAAATAACCACATATGGAGTTTGAATTTGAATCTTGGATTCAAACCAACTTCATTTAATCTGGTTTTAGGTGCATTAGCCCAAAACACATCCATATTGCCATGTCATAGCATGCATCATATTGTGCATTGCATTGATCGTGTTTTTCTGTATTTGCCGGTAATTGTCCCCTCTCGATAGACGTGTACCGACGATGTGATCGATGACACCGATGAAGAGCTATATTATCTTCAGAAGTGCCAGGCAAGCAAAACCCCTTGTTCATTCCGATAAAATCCCACTCGCTCGCTCCTGCCCTCTTTTACTGCATTAGGACAACAACGATATATTTGTTACTTGCTGCGGAAGCTGAACCCCTTTATCCTCTGCATGACCTGTCATTGCCACAGTAAATAGATGAAACCCACTAGCATGAGTAGGAGTTGTTTGAGCCCTGTTGTGCCTACTCATTCATGCTTGTTGTCATGCCTGCTACTGCTTAGAGTTGTGTCAGGTCTGATTCATCGGGGATGAATCAGAGGCGTGTGAACATGTCCCAATGTGTGTGAGCTAAGTGTGTGAACACGATTTGGTAAAGGTAGCGGTGAGAGGCCATGTAGGAGTACATGGTGGGTTGTCTCATTGCAGCCGTCCTTAGGAACTGAGTTCTGTGTTTGTGATCCATGACCAGCTACTACCACACATTGGAATGCTTAAGTGCCCCTCTCGACTTATTAATCAACATGATCTCTGTCCAGGAGTTGCAACTAGTTTCTGGTGTTTGTAGGTAGTGTTAGTAGTCTACCAAGTGGCACCCGGTACAGGTGGGCTTGGGACAGACTAGGCACAGTGGCCCG
>NW_021215974.1:0-1175 GCF_002162155.2 Triticum dicoccoides | reverse complement strand
ATAAGTAGTTCATGGTATTTGGAAGAAGAAGATACCACGGACTTCAAGGACTATCGCAAAGGTTACTAATATCCTAAAGGCACTAGCAATTACTATCAACATGAAGTAGGTAGAGTGAATCTCGGGTTCAGAACCCAGGAGTAGAATACCTACTACTAAGTAGCATCACGGGATGCTTCCGAGAATAAAGGCCAGAATCTTCACACTAGGACACAAATCATGGCTAGACCACTAGATGATCCCCTAAGCACTTAGGGTCATAATAATAATTCCAACATATATGTCGAGGCAATAATTACCTCAACACACCGATTAGTGTGGTTAATCTGGCCCATGGGAACATCGGAAACAGAAGGAAGGGATTTGCAAATGCATCGGACTATTTAGAAACCTGGGATGACTCGGACAGCATAACGGCTATAAATGCTCAGAAAAGATTTGAGACATTCACAAAAATGGTGGCATAACCACTCAGAAGCACGATATCAAGGTTCCGAGATCAACAATTAACATACGGAAGTAGTAGGAACTGAACTGAGACTTAAATCCAACAATCTTATAAGTCTACTGATTAGTAACACGTGATCCTAATAGAAAGAAGAGATAGCCTAGTTCTTAATCCCCGCAGGAAAGATAAGATGACTCAGATCAGAAGGGCATGAGGTATAAGGAGTAAAAAGAGCCTTACGTTCCATCCCACAATCAATTCCCTTATATAACTAAAGAATTTCTAGACTCAACTTCCACCAGTTTGGCTTAGTAATCCTACAGGCAGTCAAGCTCTGATACCAACGCTGTCAGGACCCCGACTCGATGTCACATCGATCTAGCCTGTAGCACCTCATATCACTTTGCGGCCTCACGCACGGTATCCCCACGGGTGTCGCCTTACCTTTGCCCGGGACCGTTTGCGCCTTTTGGCTCACGTATATGATAGTGTCGCTAGCATCCATATGATAAGGAGCCCGGGCTGACATGACTAGTCGTAAACCCAAAGTGGCACAGACTTACAGGGACAGGCATCCATGACCCAGCATCGAACGTGTCGGTCATCAGCGAGTGAATCCAGGCTGTAGCACTGGGCTAGCAGGACTCCGGTGAACCGGGCTGTAGCGGGCTAACAGGACTCCGGTATTCATCGCGTGACATTTCCCCGAAGGGACAGACACAGGAAC
>NW_021215973.1:0-691 GCF_002162155.2 Triticum dicoccoides | reverse complement strand
TCCAGGAAGGGGATTTGGTTCTCCGAGTGGATCAGCACAAACCACACAAGCTTGCTCCTTCTTGGGAAGGCCCCTTCATCGTCACCAAGGTTCTCCACAACGGGGCGTACCGTCTTTACAACGTCGAGCATAATATCGACGAGCCCCGAGCTTGGAACGCGGAGCTACTCCGCCCGTTTTACACTTAAGCTTTATCACTCGGATGAGTTGCAATAAAGTACTTCTGTAGTTCATGGACCTCAAAATAATAAGTGTCATAGTTCCTCCATAATATCTGTCACTTTTTATTTTTTGTCCAATGAAATTCCCCTCAGTGGGTGACTTAGCCGCGAATCCGTTTCGCCTAAGTTATCAAAATCCTACCGAGTGGTGAGCCAGACTCCCACTCGGAGGCTTAGCTGCGAATCCGTTTCGCCTAAGTTATCAAAATCCTACTGAGTGGTAAGCCAGCCTTCCACTCGGAGGCTTAGCTGCAGCCTCGTGCTCGCCTAAGTTATGAAAATCCTACCGAGTGGTAAGCCAGCCTTCCACTCGGAGGCTTAGCTGCAGCCTCGTGCTCGCCTAAGTTATGAAAATCCTACCGAGTGGTAAGCCAGCCTTCCACTTGGAGGCTTAGCTGCAGTCCAAGCACTCGCCTAAGTTATAAAAATCCTACCGAGTGAAGAGCAACCCTCTCACTCGGGGGCTTAGC
>NW_021215972.1:0-5071 GCF_002162155.2 Triticum dicoccoides | reverse complement strand
AGGAGTCGTCACTTTTGGTTGGCTAAGAGCGCACTACGTATCGCCTGTTGGGCGCTCCTTGGGATTTTATTTTCGTATTTTCTGAACGTGTTTTCGAGGTTGATATGGTTTTTTTTCAGGTTTTCTCGCTTTTCAGTTTTGTCTGGTTTTGCCAAGATTTTGGAGAATTTTTTTGTTTTGGAGGAGGCATAAGTTTTTTTCCACAAAAAAATAAGGTTTTTTTTCTTCTGCAAGAGGCACATAACTGGTTATCATGGAGGCACAAGTTTGCTTCCGCGAGCGGCACAACTGTGTCTCTCAGCACGAGAAAATGCATTTTTTTCCTCCATGCGAAACACAGGTTTGCTTCTTGTGAAGGCATAGGTTTGTTTCCACAAGAGACACAGTTGTGCCTCTCGAAAAGAAAAAAACATTTTTTTATTCACGTGAGGAACATATTTGATTCTCTTGGAGGCATAGATTTCTTTTCGCAAGACGCGTAGTTGTGCCTCTCAAAAAGGAAAAAAAAAACATGTGTATTTTTGCTTTTACGAGAGGCACAAGTTTGCTTATTATGGAGGCACAAGTTTGTTTCCGCGAGAGGCATAGCTGCGCCTCTCAAAAAGGGAAAACACGTTTTTTTCTGCCACAAGAGGCACAAGTTTGATTTTGCGGAGGCACTTGTTTGCTTCCACGAGAGACACAAAGAGACACAAAGCGTTCCAGACCCAAGCGCAACAGGCCAAAGTGCATGCACTATGGTTGGCCCATACACAGAGGTTGATTGACCCAAACAACTAGCTACCGCAAGGCTCCTGCGAGGCAGCCGGCCTGAAAACTTTGCCCGAAACCAAGCAAAGCTGCCTAATTGTCGCCTGAAATGATGGATTCTGGCCTAGAGGGATGAATTGTGAGATCTGACAAGTTTAGCCATTTTTTACCTAAATTTGGGGCATTTTTATGTAAAATTCACCTAAAACCTGGCTAGTGCTTCGGTCAAGTTGTGGGCTTGGTTGGGCTTTGCCTCGGACGGGCCTGGCTTCAGTTGGTTGTTCGTCGTCAAGATCGGTTACCATCGTCAAGGTCGGGGTAAAAAGAGAGGCGACAGTATACGTCCATAGGCCATGTGTACATATATTTATATTGAAGAGATGCGTATCGTCCAGGTCGGGGTAAAATAAAAGAGAGGCGAGTCCATAGGCCATGTGTACATATATTTATATTGAAGAGATGCGTACGTACGTTCAGCTAACACAATACATGCTCCTGCATGAATCGAGTGCACGAACGTGTTTTAAGAAGCTAGCTAAACTTGGCTCAGGTCGACGGTCTATGACTATTTTATAAGTACAAATAATCACTTTAATCAGGTTCTCTGTTTTTTGGCATGTTATTTCTTGGGATTAATCACCATAAACCAAATCTAGAGCAAAAAGAATCTCTATTATTAAAGGAGAATCGAACGTCGTGATGGTTCGACCTCCTTCTCAATGTAGGATCCATCCTTCGCTACTCCCCCACGGGCCCACCTCGTGTGATCCATGTTTCTTGGCACTCGCACGTTGATGTGAAAACTGAAACTCAGAAGAAAAGGAAAAAAACGACCCACACCACATGCGCACGTCTCCCACCTCCCACGCCCCCATCGGCCCCCAAGCCCCACGTCTCTCCCCAGAAAATCGCAGCTGCCGGCCTCTTCCTTCGTCGCTCGACTCGGCCAATGCGATGAGGACGGACGGATCCTTCTGTCCTCTCACCCACGACCTCTCGCTTTCCCGCCGTCGACCCTACGTCGTCTCTGCCCGCCATCCCCTTTCCCGTCGTGTGACTTCCGCGGCAGACAGGGAAGTCGGCAACCACCGAGGCTCATGGCCCTCCTACACTTGCCGGAGCCATCAGCTGGAACCAAGGTCGCTGACCCGCAAGACGTGCTTACTGCAACTCGGCTAGATTACTGGTTTAGGTCATGATTCAGTACTACTATCTTAACATCTGCAGGAAGGTGACGGCCATGGGCAGGGGTTTCTAGCTCCTCCTTGATCAGTTCATCCCGCAGTCACCATCGTCTTCCAGGCGACCATGCCAGATTCGCGTCATCATCATCATCGCAGGCAGGCGGTGGTGGCTGCGGTGAGGGCACGTGCGGCAGGGAGGACCATAACCCTGACTTCAGTACGTGATGTTACAGGTGCGTCAATATCGATCCTCTCCTTCACGTTTTCGTCATGTTCATGCCGTGCGTGCAGAACAAACAGGGTCATGTCAAGTTGATCCTTGGTCAAGATATATGAACCAGTAGCAAATACTGAAACCAATGTTTCAGTTGTCCCTCTTAACAAACAGGGTCATGTCAGGGTATAAAATTCTGAAACCAATATTTCACCTGGCCGTACCTTTGGCAGACAGCAATACGTGCACATAGGAAACCTGACATGCCTTGTGAAGGAATGATCTTTTAGTAGCGTAGGTAGTCAAAGCTAGCTCGAGTCACTGGATTGATTGATGAGTCTCTTGATTGATGGATTAGCAAGAAACACGTATATGAAAGCTGATTTTATAGCCATTGGCAGGTAAGCTGCCTGTTATTCAAAATTCTTCAAGTCACGATAGTTACAAGCTATGTTTATATTTCTTCAACTCAAGGTGATTACAATCAAGGAGCTACATGCATTTATATACGCTTATATACCACCTGATGACCTCACTAAGTAGAATTAGGATTTGTATACGCTTCTACTGAAATTGACTATTGTGTGGGCCTTGATTCATGAGGGGTCTACCTTAGAGTTTTAATGATTACCCTTTCGAACATGCAACACTAGGGCTGTGCTCAATTCTGGTTCTTTGGTCAATTTTTATGTGTTTTTCTCTTCAGACATTTTGTTACATCCAGTTGGGTTCTAAGTTCTAACTGGAGTTGCAAATAAATAATTGTGTTCCAGCTTTCAAAAAAAGGACTCCACATACCTTGATGCTTATTTCTTATATAAGCAGCAACCCATTAAGTTGTCTCTTCCTTGACACCATTTTCTATTGCAGGTTGTTGCAGGGAATATATACAGTTTTTGCAAGAGAAAAAAATGGCTTGTGTTCGGGTGAGGCCCAGATACAACATCCCACATTTTCTTTTCGAAATCATCTCTACTTAACTACAAGGTAATCAGTTGAAGGATGCTGATGTTTTTGCTTTGTCACTACAAGCTTGGAAACTTAAACTTCACCGGCATTAGAAAGTAACTTTAGTTATAGTTATATGGGATACAAGGACTGTAGGAGGTAACGTGATCCGTTTCTGTAGGTTGTGGTTGCAACTTGGATGCAGAGGAATAGTAGTTTGGCTGCTGAGGTATCAAGGTAAGGAAAAAGAAATATTGCCCCATTGTTTATCATTTTGTCTGGTTAGGATCATAGTGTATTTTAAGCCCATATCTATAGCTCTGAATTATATATTCACACGTACGAAGAAAAAGTAAGATTAAGTTTGTTTCATCCTTTGGGTGTATATACTGAAGTTCCTGAGTGACAAAGGCTCTTTGAGAAATAGTAATATCAAGTCTGTTTTTATCACATAATGCAGGATTATTAAACGCAAACAAATCCAAGCGGTATTTGTCATTTGCTGTAAAGCCCTTGAAAATGCCTCCAGTAGAAATGTCAAAGGCTCTTTGAGAAACTTGTACATTTATCTCTTCTTTACTTGCCTTTAATGACAAACATGATAGTACCCAAATTAATTTCAGGAAGGTACTCCTGTAAGAGGAAACTTTTGAGATGTATCAAGCAATAAAAATCTTCTCATGTCATTTCAATTTAATCTATAATGCAGAGATAAAAAACAGTTTTTCCATTCACCACATGGAGATCGCATTAACTAAGCGTTGTGAGGCAAGCCATGATGTTCTTCAAAATATGTGGACAATAAGGTTGCTGAGTGAGCAATTCTTTTTGCTTCTATGGTGTTCTCAGGGAGGGATATTTCGTGGCCTTGATGATATATGCAAAACAAATTTTGTAGGATTTTTAGCACCCTTTGGAGAGAAAGACAGTAAATGAGGAATGATGTTTAAATACTATTGAGTTTTTCTTTTATTTTCTTCTTGGTTCAGTTTGGAACCAACCTTCTATGTAGCTGAAATTTTATGTATCATATTAGGTCAGTGTTTGCATTGTGAAAGATTGTCTTATGTTATTTGAACCTTGCCATATCGAGAGTACTTTTTATTTTCATGTTGTTTGTAAAAACTGCCTCTTTTGATGCAATCAGTAGAGCCACAAAACTGTTATTCACTGCTTAGGCATATGAACATGGACATGTGGATGAATTGTGAAATGATGCTGGCTAGCTTGTTACATATAGGCATTGCATGGCATGCATAGTCCTAATTTATATTCTGCATCAACTTGACAGTTTTGTAAGTTCCGTTCATATTATTTGCATGACATATAAGTATCTATTTATTTAGCTCCTTAAAGATTGTAAAGTGCAGGTGCACAATCAAAGGCTTCATTGTTCTTGCCCGCAAAAAAAAGGCTTCACTTTTTTTGTTTAAAAAAGGCTTGTTTGGTCATAGTTCGTTGGGAAAGGTAAGGTTATGGAAATATTGTCTCTTTCGACAAAACTCGCACCGATAGGGTGGTCACAGATTATTAATAATTTAATAACATACACAAAGTTTGTTGTCTTTACAATGAATCAAACAGAACACGTTGAAGTCTCAAAGAAAACATAATATGTAAATTTAGATGGTGAGGTTCTGATTCGATATTCTTACCTTATGTACTATTTTGTTCATAAAATGTTTTACACTCGCATGTTCGGTCGGAAAGGCCTTGGGCTGCTAGCAGTTAAATTTTGGAGTAGTTTTTTGTATTGATCTGCAATACCCTAATGATAAGAAATGATTTTTTTATCGTATGACTCTTATATATTCATATATTCCTTCAATTTTGCAGAAACTCCAGCAAATTGTGAACCTGTATGTATCAAAGAATTTTCTGAATTATGTTTGCGCATATGGCAATATGAAAAGGTAGGGCCATAATGATGGTACGCATAGTGGGAGTGGAAGAGAAGCATGTGTCGTCGCCAAAG
>NW_021215971.1:0-1987 GCF_002162155.2 Triticum dicoccoides | reverse complement strand
GGTGGTTAAACCGAATCACATAGAACAAGGGAGTACCTTGCTCTGATACCAATTGAAAGGGCTAGTTATCGACTAGAGGGGGGGGGGGAGGGTGAATAGGCGATTTTTATGAGAGTCTTCAAAACATGGGAGTTTTGAAGACAAACAATAGAACACTATTCGTATGCAGCGGAAGGTAGACTACACTAGACAAGCCATAGTCAAGTATTCAATGAAGTGAAAGCACGAAGGCTAATAGCAGCTTGGTAGTAAAGATCAGGATGGAAGATAGTATGAAGCCAATCAGAACAGGTACTCACACAGTGAAGTCAAACAGATAAAGCAAGCAAGCAATGACTTCACGAAGACAAACTGTAAGTAGAGAGAAGTGAGAGATAGAACCAGTAGCTTCAGGAGGACAAGGATTTGTTCGACCAGTTTCAGTTGCTGTGACAACTGTACGTCTGGTTAGGGAGGCTGAGATTCAACTCAGAAGACCGTGTCTTCACCTTATTCCCCTTGAGCTAAGTACACCTAGTCCCCGACCAATCACTCTGGTAAGTCTTCAAGGTAGACTTCCAAACCTTCACAGACTTCGTTCACCGGCAATCCATAATGGCTCTTGGATGCTCAGAATGCAACGCCTAACCGGCTGGAGGATTCACAGTCCTCAAGTGTAACTAGTCTTCAGATCACACGGACAGAAAGACTTCAGTGATGCCAAACACTCTTTGGGCTCTCGGTGGTTTGGGCTTTATCCTCGCAAGGATTCTCTCTTGAAAGCTTCGGCGGTGGGTTGCTCTCAAACAACAAAAGCCGTGTACTAACTCTGAGCAGCCACCAATTTATGGTGTAGGGGGTGGGCTATTTATAGCCACTAGGCAACCCGATCTGATTTGTCCGAAATGACCCTGGGCCACTAAGGAACTGACATGTGTCACAATGGTCAGATTTCAAACACACGCGTCAGCTTGACTTGGGCTACAAGTAAAGCTGACTTATCCGACTCTGGATAAGATTTGCACTCATTGTCTTCGTCGAAGACATAGGATTTGGTTGAGCATCACTTCAGTCATTCTGACTTTGTTCACTTGGACCCCACTTAACAGTGCGGTGGTTCCTATGACTCAACAAAGAAGAAAAGGAAACAACAAAACAACTAAGTCTTTGCGCTCCATAGTCTTCACTCAATGTCTTCTTGAGTCATAGTCTTCAACGTGAATAGCTTCACAGACCACCATTGTCTTCAATGTCTTCACACATTTTTAGGGGTCATCTCCGGTAGGTAAACCGAATCAATGAGGGACTACTACCTGTGTTATCCTGCAATTCTCACAAACACATTAGTCCCCCAACCAGGTTTGTCATCAATACTCCAAAACCAACTAGGGGTGGCAGTAGATGCACTTACACATGGGCATCCCCAAGCTTAGGCTCTTGCCACTCCTTATTCCATAGTCAATCAAATCTTTACCCAAAACTTGAAAACTTCACAACACAAAACTCAACAGGAAATCTCATAAGCTCCGTTAGTGAAAGAAAGCAAAACCACCACATAAGGTATTGTAATGAACTCATTCTTTATTTATATTGGTGTTAAACCTACTGTATTTCAAGTTCTCTATGGTTCATACCACTTAATACTAGCCATATATGCATCAAAATAAGCAAACAACACACGAAAAACAGAATCTGTCAAAAATAGAACAGTCTGTAGCAATCTGTAACCCTCTAATACTTATGGAACTCTCAAAATCCTACCAAAATAGGAAGTCCTGGGCAATTTGTCTATTGATCTACAGCAAAAAGAATAAACGCAAAATCACGTTTCTGCGATTTAACAAAACTAATTTCGTGCGCGCAAAGTTTCTGTTTTTCAGCAGAATCAAATTAACTATCACCATAGGTTATCCTATAGGTTCTACTTGGCACAAACAGTAATTAAAACATAAAAACACATCTAAACAGAAGATAGATGCAAAATTTATTACTAAATAGAGACAAAAAA
>NW_021215970.1:0-622 GCF_002162155.2 Triticum dicoccoides | reverse complement strand
GGTTCGTTAACCATGGAAACCACTCCAGGACCCCAAAACAATGAGTAATAGTCCATGAAATGGGCCACAATTGGCCAAAACTGTCAGTGTGGATGACCGACACGTAAGCGGACCTTGGGGTTCAACAATTATGGAAATTGCTTCGTTACCCGAAAACGGTGAGTAATAATCAAAGAAACGGGCCAGAATCGGCCTAAACTGTCAGTGTTGATGACCGACACATAAACGCACCACATGGTTCGTTAACCATGGAAACCACATCGGGACCCCAAAACAGTGAGTAATAGTCCATGAAACGGCCCAAAATCGGCCAAAACTGCCAGTGTTGATGACCGACACGTAAGCGCACCTTGGGGTTCAACAACTATGGAAATCGCTCCAGGACCCCAAAATAGTGAGTAATAATCCAAGAAATGGGCCAGAATTGGCCAAAACTGCCAGTGTTGATGACCGACACGTAAACGCACCATAGGGTTCGTTAACCATGGAAACCACTCCCGGACCCCGAAATAGTGAGTGGTAGTCCATGAAACGGGCCAGAATCGGCCAAAACTGCCAGTGTTGATGACCGACACGTAAGCGCACCTTGGGGTTCAACAACTATGGAAATCTGTTCGAGACC
>NW_021215969.1:0-710 GCF_002162155.2 Triticum dicoccoides | reverse complement strand
GATTCGTCTCGTCGTTCTGAGCAACTTTCATGTTGAAAATATTTTAATCCGAGTTACGGATTAAAAGATATGATTTTTAAAAGATTTTAACAATTTTGGAATTTAATTATTTATTTAATTAATTCGAAAAAATGTATTTATGACGTCAGCATGATGTCATGCTGACGTCAGCAGTCAACAGGGGTTGACTGAGTCAACCCTGACATGTGGGTCCCGTTCGTCAGTGACTGTTAACTAATTACCCTAGTTTAGTTTAATTAACAGTAGTTAATTAGGTTAATTAGCCATTAGGTTAATTAATCAGGAGTAATTAAATTAATTATTTACTTAATTAATTAATTAAACAATTAATTTTATTCATTTTTAATTTTATTAATTATATTTATTTAATTATTTAATTATTATTGTTTTTTTGTTTTTAATAAAAACGTTCGAGGGTGGGGGCCCCTTGCCATAGGCCCCTAGGCCTAACGGGTGCATGGGCGCACGGGCGCCCGATCCGGATGGAGCCCCAGTGGGCGCGGGCGCTGGAAGTGGCCGCCGGCTCGGCAGTGGCCCGTGGGGCTGGAGGCGGGGCAGCGGACACAGCCGCAGGGGCGACGGCCACGGCGCGAGCGGGCAGGGGTGGTCGCGGTGAGCGCACGGAGAGCGCGGGGTTGCGGGCGCGATGAGCAGGATGGCGAGGCGTGCACGGGGCGCACGCGCGTGGT
>NW_021215968.1:0-1350 GCF_002162155.2 Triticum dicoccoides | reverse complement strand
CCCTTATGAAGGGTAAATAGAAGTTGACAAAATCACATTGTGGTGATTCGTAGGTAAGAAAACGTTCTTGCTAGAACCCAATTGCAGCCACGTAAAAGATGCAACAACAATTAGAGGACGTCTAACTTGTTTTTGCAGCGATTGATCATGTGATGTGATATGGCCAGAAGTTGTGATGAATGATGAATTGTGATGTATGAGATCATGTTCTTTGTAATAGGATTCACGACTTGCATGTCGATGAGTATGACAACCGGCAGGAGCCATAGGAGTTGTCATTATTTTTTGTATGACCTGCGTGTCATTGAATAACGCCATGTAAACTACTTTACTTTATTGCTAAACGTTAGTCATAGAAGTAGAAGTAGTCGTTGGCGTGACAACTTCATGAAGACACGATGATGGAGATCATGATGATGGAGATCATGGTGTCAAGCTGGTGACAAGATGATCATGGAGCCCCGAAGATGAAGATCAATGAAGCTATATGATATTGGCCATATCATGTCACAACCATATAATTGCATGTGATGTTTATTATGTTTATGCATCTTGTTTACTTAGGACGACGGTAGTAAATAAGATGATCCCTTACAAAATTTCAAGAAGTGTTCTCCCCTAACTGTGCACCGTTGCTACAGTTCGTCGCTTCTAAGCACCACATGATGATCGGGTGTGATGGATTCTTACGTTCACATACAACGGGTGTAAGACAGTTTTACACAGCGAAAACACTTAGGGTTAACTTGACGAGCCTAGCATGTGCAGACATGGCCTCGGAACACGGAGACCGAAAGGTCGAAGACGAATCGTATAGAAGATACGACCAACATGAGAATGTTCACCGACGATGACTAGTCCGTCTCACGTGATGATCGGACACGGGCTAGTCGACTCGGATCGTGTAACACTTAGATGACTAGAGGGATGTCTAATCTAAGTGGGAGTTCATAATTTGATTAGAACTTTATTATCATGAACTTAGTCTAAAACCTTTGCAAATATGTCTTGTAGATCAATGGCCAACGCTAATGTCAACATGAACTTCAACGCGTTCCTAGAGAAAACCAAGCTGAAAGATGATGGCAGCAACTATACGGACTGGGTCCGGAACCTGAGGATCATCCTCATAGCTGCCAGGAAACAATATGTCCTAGAAGGACCGCTAGGTGACGCTCCCGTCCCCGAGAACCAAGACATTATGAATGCTTGGCAAGCTCGCGCTGATGATTACTCCCTCGTTCAGTGCGGCATGCTTTACAGCTTAGAACCGGGGCTCCAAAAGCGTTTTGAGCACCACGGAGCATATGAGATGTTCGAAGAGCTGAAACTAGTTTTTCAAGCTCATGC
>NW_021215967.1:0-1011 GCF_002162155.2 Triticum dicoccoides | reverse complement strand
TGGCAATCCTGCAGGGCTTCGCCAAGCACCGCGGGAGAGGAGGAGTACTTGTGAGAGGGGGAGGGCTGCACCAGAACTTCGTCTATAGCTCCCATGCGCCTCCCCACTATATATAGGGGTGGAGGGGCTGGTTTCTTTCCCTCCAAGTCCATTGGGGCGTTGGCCAAGGTGGGAGGAAAGAAATCTCATTATTTCCTTCCCCACCGATTGTTATCCCCCCTTTTTAGGGATCTTGATCTTATCCCTTCGGGATATGATCTTATTCCTTCTAAGGGGGGATCTTGTTGCGCCTTGACCAGGGGTGTGGGGCCTTGCCCCCACTACCCACGTTCATGTGGGTCCCCCCATGCAGGTGGGCCCCACTCCGGAACCTTCTAGAACCTTCCCGGTACAATACCGAAAAAACCTGAACATTTTCCGGTGGCCAAAATAGGACTTCCCATATATAAATCTTTACCTCCGGACCATTCCGGAACTCCTCGTGACGTCCGGGATCTCATCCGGGACTCCGAACAACATTCCGTAACCACATACAAACTTCCTTTATAACCCTAGCGTCATCGAACCTTAAGTGTGTAGACCCTACGGGTTCGGGAGACATGTAGACATGACCGAGACGTTCTCCGGTCAATAACCAACAGCGGGATATGGATACCCATGTTGGCTCCCACATGTTCCACGATGATCTCATCGGATGAACCACGATGTCAAGGACTCAGTCGATCCCGTATACAATTCCCTTTGTCTAGCGGTATGTTACTTGCCCGAGATTCGATCGTCGGTATCCAATACCTTGTTCAATCTCGTTACCGGCAAGTCACTTTACTCGTTCCGTAACACATCATCCCGTGATCAACTCCTTGGTCACATTGCGCATATGATGATGTCCTACCGAGTGGGCCCAGAGATACCTCTCCGTTTACACGGAGTGACAAATCCCAGTCTCGATCCGCATAAAACAATAGATACTTTCGGAGATACCTGTAGTGCACCTTTATAGTCACCCAGTTA
>NW_021215966.1:0-834 GCF_002162155.2 Triticum dicoccoides | reverse complement strand
CTTCGACTCGAGTATCCCGCCTTCTTCCCGGAGGAACCCAAATCTCGGGACGAGATTCTTTTGAGTGGGGGTGAGTTGTCACACCCTAGCTAGTCATGCATTAGAGTGTTGCATCATGTTTACTCTTTCATCAGAAACTTGAAATGGGGATGACAGAACCCCCAGTCCCCCCTGAAACCAACTAGGGTTACTAAAAATAATTTTCAATGAACCTGAAATGCCCTTCTAAAATGCCCATCATTTTTGTCTTGGTTCAGAACCTCTGCCAAAAGTGGTGCACATTTTCCTAGGCCATCCTAGGGTTTTTGGATTAAATCATAAATATTTGAATTTGGGCATTTAAAATTATATAAAATATTTAAATGCTCAAATAACTCCAAACTAAAATGTTTCATGTTGGAAATAATCCAACTATGGACCAGGAGTAGTTTGGTGATTTTTGGAGTTGTCTAGGTATTTTATTAAATTCAACAAAGTTGCAGAAGTATTAAAAAAACAGAAAACAGAAGAAAATGGAAGAAACTTACCTGTCGCCCAGCACCGGCCCACCTGCCGGCCCAGCCCAGCACCGCGCCAGCGAGCTGCTTCCGGCCAGGCAGGCAGGCAGGTGCTCGACGGCGAGCACCGCATGGGTGCCACGCACCTGCTCGCCGCCTCGCCGCCTCCCTCGCCCGGCTAACGCCGTGGATCGGCTTCCCTCTCTCCCCCGAACCTCCCAGACACCCCCTCTCCTCTCCAGCTCCTCCCCCTTGCACGCCCCAGCCATGGCCGACGCCATTGCCGCCACCTCCTCACCGTAGCCACGCCCTCCGTCCACCCCACCCGTGCCACTCT
>NW_021215965.1:0-1575 GCF_002162155.2 Triticum dicoccoides | reverse complement strand
ACATTTCCAGCCTTAAAAATGCATGACAATTGGACATTAAGAATTGAAGTGTACTTAAGCAGAATAAAAATAGGGGAAATTACTTATGCTTTGCTAAAGCAGATCAATCGTGTGCTTTAAGTGATCTACAGATGTTATGTGTATAGTGCAATAAAAAGCTTTATGTGTTGTCACGAATATAGTGCAATAATTTTGTTTGTTGGTGCTATGCGTTTGGTCAGTTGTTCAGAAGAAAATTGCACGGTAGAGGACACAAACACTCATTTTCTGCACAAGTTGATAGTTAAATTTTACATTACATAGTAGGAATTTCTATAACCACAGATCCTATAAGTAAAAAAGAACAACTGTGATGTGCGAAAGTGCATCGGCGTGCCTTTTTTTTCAAAACTGACATAATGCGTTTCTGTCTGGGTGAGTTGAACCACAACTGAATCATGAAAAGGGAGAAAAACAAGGGCATGTGTAGCCCGGACGAAAATACTGCTACCTCTCCTTTCTTCTTCCAGTTACTCTGTTTTTCTCTAAAACTCTAAAGCTAGCTTCATGTTTGTGTGTCAACAGAAATCATCATAGAGAGTGACAATCTACCAACCCAGACGTACCAATGCAGACTGAAGGCCTAGGCAGCATGCTCATCCCGGTAAAGTCCGTGCTATGCGCAATCCCGGTTCATGCCATGCTAGCCCTGAGCCTTCCCCCGCAGACAATCAAGGCCATCATCAAGATCTGTAGAGGTTTTTTCTAGTGCGGGAAGGATGAGGCCAATGGTGGTGCAAGGTGGCTTGGAAGAGTGTTTGCACGCCCAAATGGGATGGACGCCTAGGCATACTGGACCTACACTGGCTCAACTTCCGCTCCAGGCCCGCTGGGCATGGCTACAATGTACAGACAGATCACGACCTTGGAGAGGTTTCGAGATCAGAATTCCAGATGAAGCGCGATCAATTTTTAGAACAGCCGCAATCACGCATGTGGGAGACGACAAGAATGCTCTGTTTTGGGAGGACCGGTGGCTTCAAGGTTTTAGGGTTCAAGAGTTGGCCCCAAGATTATATGCGAGGATCCCGCAGCGTGTTTGAGAGGTCAGGTCAGTCTCCGACGCAATACAAGGTGGATCTTGGGTGCTTGAGGTAGGCCCGGACATGGATGAGGAGACACTGCAGGAATTTCTCCTCCTTTGGGACAGGACGACGACAATCATGCTCACCACGGGTACGCAAGATCAGGTCCGATGGGCTTGGGAGGACGATGGCAATTACTCGGTGCGATCGGCGTACGCCTCCAAATTTTGGGGCCTTGAGGTGGCTGCATATGCGGGTATGGCCTGGAAATCTAAAGCCCCATTGCAGTGTAGGTTCTTCACCTGGCTTGCCTCACGGAATAGATGTTGGACCTCAGATCGCTTGGCGCGGCGTGGCCTTCCTCATCAGCCGGCATGTCCTTTTTGCGACCAAGACATGGAGACCATCAACCACATTTTAATGTCTTGTGTCTTTGCGAGGTCAGTGTGGCATATGGTTCTGGAGGCCCTACGCAAGCCGTAGTGGATGCCGATACCCGATGTGGAGTTGA
>NW_021215964.1:0-758 GCF_002162155.2 Triticum dicoccoides | reverse complement strand
GAAATGAACTATGGGAGCGGGTTTCTGAAGCAATAGTTCATCATTAAACCAAGGAGAGGACAAGGAGGTGTCTGGTGAACTCAACGGCAATTCACCGAGATTCCCAAAAGATGGATTTCCACAATTAAGTGAACAAGGAGATAACATTTGTCAGATCAAATGATATAAGGAAGTATGCTCGAGGAAAACATACACAATTAAACATTGGTTGAAAGGTGCGCCCGAAATATGGGTTGGGTTGCACGACCAATGTCAGAATGGTGATTCAATTAGCGAAGGACTTAGAATGAACTATCGCCCATTCACTTCAAAGCAATAGGGTTGTTAGAAGTTTTGAATTCACACGTCATAGCTCCATTGTCGGTATTCCGGTTGAAAACAATACGGGGACCAAGGAATGAACGAAGATGGCAAGAAGTATTATGATATCAAGAATTATTAAGAGGTGGTGAAATTCTCACCACATTCTTGACAAAGAGATGGTAATACTTCCGAGGTAAAGAAGAACAATTGCTGGATAGCAAGGAAACCAAGGTACAACACAAATTGTGAACAAGTTTGTGTTGGGGGGGGGGGGGGAAGGCAAGAATGTTGCCGATGATAACTCAAATCATCGAGGGACAAGGATGGTATTTCTCATCATGAATTCAATTGATATCCTGGAAGAACTCATAAGGTTGATGGGATCACGACACATTTGTCAACAGATTTCATGAAGAAGTAATCAATCAGCGACGACATCAAGTCAAAGGAATGAT
>NW_021215963.1:0-1580 GCF_002162155.2 Triticum dicoccoides | reverse complement strand
CCGCCCGATGTGCCGACAATCCCGATAGGAGCTGCACATATCTCGTTCTCAGGGCAACACCGGATGAGACATCCTACGAGTAAAACCAGCCCTCAAGTTTCCCTGAGGTGGCCCCGCAGTCTACTCAGTTCGGACCAACACGTAGAGAAGCACTAGCCCAGGGGGGCTAAAATAAAGATGACCCTTGGGTTGGCCGACCCAAGGGAAGGGTATAGGTGGTGGTGAGGCAAATGGTAAAACCAAGGTTGGGCCTTGCTGGAGGAGTTTTATTCAAAGAGAACTGTCAAGGGGGTCCCATAAATCACCCAGCCGCGTAAGGAACGCAAAAATCCGGGAACATAACACCGATATGACGGAAACTAGGGCGGCAAGAGTGGAACAAAACACCAGGCATAAGGCCGAGTCTTCCACCCTTTACCAAGTATATAGATGCATTAATTAAATAAGAGATATTGTGATATCCCAACATAATCTTGTCCACCATGGAGCTATCTTCAACTTCACCTGCAGCTAACAACGCTAAAAGAGGGGCTGAGCAAAGCGGTAACATAGCCAAACAATGGTTTGCTAGGAAGTGTGAAAAAAGGTTAGAGGCTGACATGGCAAATTGGGAGGCTTGAAGAACAAGTGATAGGTAGCGCAGCAAAGCGATAGAACGATGCAACTAGCATAGCAATGATAGTAGTGAGATCCAAGGTGACGGTCATCTTGCCTGAAATCCCGCAAGGAAGAAGAACGAATCCATGAAGAAGATGAAGCCACAAAGAAGAACCAAGCGTAGACGAACGAATCCTCACGATCGCAACGAAACAGGAACTAACGAGAAGAAGCACAACCGGAAAGAAGCAAACAACAAGGTAAACACACAACACATAGACATGGCATGATTTGATGCATGACAAAGCTAGATGAGGCTACTCATGGCAAGAGATGATGCAAACAAGAACAACACATCAAAGCAAGTTTAAATGAGGCCGGAAACGACATATAACAAATCCGGTAAGTCCTCATATGCAAATTTCTAAATTGGTCCAGAACTGAATAAACCTTATGTTCAAGTTGTTAAGAAGCATGTTAAGATGCACCAAGATGATCTACACGAGATTCTAGTCAAGTTACATATAAAGTTCATTTAATTCGGAGCTACGGCCTAGAAGATACGAGGAAAACAAGTTAAACATTGCATTGATGCAAAATGCATACAAACATCAAGCAAACACCTCAAAACAAGGATGCAACATGATAATATGAAACTACATGCAACCCTAAGCAAGTTTCATATAGAGCACACTCAAAACGGAGCAACGGTGCAACACATACACATGAAACAAATTTAAAGGACAAGCTGTCCAAAACAGCAGCTAGGCATCTAACAAGCATCAAAACAATATGCTACAGCACCTTAACATTAAAACAAAAGACATGGACATGATGTACAGGTAAAGCATGACAAAACATGAACACTGAGCTATCTCCAGAAATCACTAGAACATGCTCAAAATGACATGGCAAGATTGCAAATAATAACAGTTCACAGACTTGGCAGAAATCACTGGACATGGCAGAAATAACATCGGGTT
>NW_021215962.1:0-1473 GCF_002162155.2 Triticum dicoccoides | reverse complement strand
CCTGACCACGAAGGTCTATTCCTGCAAGCAATCGAAGAACAAGCAAGAATATGATAAAAGCAATCTGAATATCGCGAATATGTATGAAGTATTGATAATGGTGGGGATCCGAAAAGTGGTCTTGGTCTGGTCGTTGGACACAAACGAAGCACACGAAGTTGCAATGGCTAACTTTTAACTAAACAAATCCCAAGGAAAAAGCTACTAGATGGATCTACTTATATAGGAGCAAGGGGTGGCGGCCAAGGAGGTGGGAGGACGTCCCAAGGCAGCCTAAAACTAACCCTAGGTCGTACAAGGCTCATGGGCCCAAGTGGAGGTGATGTAACACCTTTGGACTTGTAGTTTGACTCGGATTCTGCTGCAGCATCAGATTGTTTCGTCCACAACTCGACGCTCCGGACGAATTTGAAGGTGATTCCAATTGGGTTGGAAAGTGCACAAACCTAATAAGCAAAGAACTCGGATTGGTGGTGGATATATAGTGGTGGTATATGGCAGCGGTGGTGGTAGCGGTGGTAGTATATGGATATGGATCGGTGGTGGTATATGGACACGGATTGGTGGTGGTATATGGATACGGATTCGGAGCGGTGGTGGTAGATGGCAGGGGCGATGATGATGGTGCGGCGGCGGTGTGACAACTTATGACCAGAACTCGAAACTCTATAAGACTAGACTCTAAGACCAGCAACTAGACACGACGATGCAACCGCAAATTCAACAAAGCAAAACCCTAAAAAGATTATGCAAAGGCTCAGATTGGTTCGGATATGATGAACTAACCCTAATTTTTTTTGTGGCTTTTTCGTGGACTGTAGGTATGAAGAACAGACTCGATCTAAACTACGAAAAACTGTAAAATCTCACCGAGCAACCTGGAAATCTGATACCACTTGATAGAGGCAAAGGTGTCCCATCTTTCGATGAGATGATGGATATCGCTTTGGTGGAAGTCGACTTTGACGATCCGACTACGAACGTGTGAGGACGTCGCACCTTAGCAATCGCTAAACCAACTCCGAGAGGTTATTGACCACGCCGGAGCACGATCAACCTGACCACGAGGGTCTGTTTCCTGCGAGCAAACGAAGAACAAGCAAGAAACTAAGATTGCAATCTGGGTATTGCGAATATAAGATGAAAGCTTTATTGATCAAGGTGGGGTTCTGTGACGCCTTTGTCTGGTCGTTGAACACAAACGAAGTACGCGAAGTTGCAGCTATGGCGAACTTTTAATCTAAACAAAACCCAAAGTCTAAACGATGCCCTAAGGGCTGTATATATGGAGGAAGAGGGGGGAATTTCGTGGCCCTTGGTGGAGGGGTCCGAAATCAACCCTATCTCTTGTTTCCCCACACATACGGACTCTAAAAATAGTCTATACTTATGTATTTCGAAATTACATGGGCCTGGCCCAATAATAAGGTGACGCAGCACCTAAAATAGCCTCGGGACGAAATTTATGAAGTG
>NW_021215961.1:0-2839 GCF_002162155.2 Triticum dicoccoides | reverse complement strand
TGTAGCGCCTTATCAGTAGCGCATCCCCCCGCGCTACTAATAGGCCTAAAACCCGCGCTGCTGCTAGGCTTTTCCCTAGTAGTGACGGGCGTGTTTGGTTGCCCGCATCAGGCCCAGCCTGGCCCGAGCGAAAAGAATTTGACCCGTTTGGTTTCCTGCATTCACTGTGCGGCCTGCATCGCACGAAACTTAAAGCACCTGCAGGCTAGGCCCAGGGAAAACGCACGATTCGGTAGTAGCTCGCGAGCCTGACTCGGGCGAGGCAGGGGAGGGCGATGCGCTTCTCCCCTCGTGCGAGCAGGGGAGATGGCGCGAGCTCGCCCGCGTCGCTGAAAAATCGGCGGGAGGATTTCGGCTCACCTCTCGCCGCTCCACCCCCTATTTAGCCCCTCCCTTACCGCCCCAACTCCCGCCACCATTCTTCCTCCGTTCGCACCTTCCCGCCGACACGCATCGACACCGACGAGCAGGTAAGTGGCGCATCTTTATCGGTCGGCAGTCCACGGCGCCGGAGCTCCTTCACCAGCCGACATTCATCTTCCACCACCGCCCCCTTGTCCTCAAGCTGCAGCCATGGCCTCTGTGAGTTCTATCCCCCTTTGTCTCTGTTCCTTCTAGCTAGATCTGAGCTGTAGCTAGGGTTTGATCTAGATGCATGATTGATTAGTGGTCTGATCTATGAGCTGATATGGTTGGTTGCTATGCTGCGGTTGCAATTTGTGGTAGGGCTAGATGTTCAAGCATGTGGTAGGCTATATTAGTAGTAGAATTTGAAGTTGAACCTTGTCCTTGTGTTGAATCATGCCTAGATCTGTGATTTGTAGCTACTGGTGGTCCATTTGTAGCATGTTGTTTGTTGTAGATGTATGTTTCTGCTCATAGATTGTCTGGTATGCTTAGTATGATAGTGATGAAGCATGTGCTTGCTATGATAGTGATGAACATGTACATGTATGCTCCTGCTTTCATGGATTTTCCGGTATGTTGTGTGCTATCCTCACTATCAATGCGTGCTACGATTGTAGGACATGACCACGCAGACGCAAGATCTTAGTCAGGCCATTATCGTGTCCGACAGCCAGTTTGCTTCATCGTTTGTCGAGGACTCGCGGCCTATGTCCGAGATGGCACCTGATTCAGAGGTGTTCGAGTCTGATTCCCTCTATGTGCCAGTAGTGCTCGTTGAGCCAACTCCTGCTGCTGCAGCTGCTCCAATCAAGCTAGCAGCAGCAAAGGCAAAGAAGGATGGTAGGTCGAACAACATGAAGTGGCAGGCGTTCATGTCCACGTTCGTGCTGAACAAGATGTGCGAGCTCATCTCTAGTGGAGCTAGGACTGACAAGGGCTTCAAGGAGGTGCACTTGAACACCGTTGCGAAGCAGGTGTTCGAGTTCTGTGGGCAAGAGGTGTCTGCCACCCTGGTGTATGATACGTCTCCAACGTATCTATAATTTTTGATTGTTCCATGCCATTATATTACCCCTTTTGGATGTTTATGGGCTTTATTTTACACATTTATATCATTTTTGGGACTAACCTACTAACCGGAGGCCCAGCCCATATTACTGTTTTTTGCCTATTTCAGTATTTCCAAGAATAGGAATATCATACGGAGTCCAAACGGAATGAACCTTCGGGAGCGTTATTTTTGGAACAAATCTGATCCGGAGAGCTTGGAGTGCAAGTCAAGAAGCCTCCGAGGGCCCCACGAGATAGGAGGGCACGCCCCCCTGTAGGCGCGCCCCCTATCTCATGGGCCCCTCGGGCGGCCACCGACGTACTTGTTCCTCCTATATATACCTACGGACCCCGAAAACATCCAGGAGCACCACGAAGCACAATTTCCACCGCCGTAACCTTCTGTATCCGCGAGATCCCATCTTGGAGCCTTCGCCGGCACTCTGCCGGAGGGGGAATCAACCATGGAGAGCTTCTACATCCACACCTTAGCCCCTCCGATGAGTTGTGAGTAGTTTACCACAGACCTATGGGTCCATAGTTATTAGCTAGATGGCTTCTTCTCTCTTTTTGGATCTCAATACAATGTTCTCCCCCTCTCTTGTGGAGATCTATTCGATGTAATCTCTTTTTGCACTGTGTTTGTCGAGATCCGATGAATTGTGGGTTTATGATCAAGTTTATCTATGAATAATATTGGAATCTTCTCTGAATTCTTTTATGTACGATTGAGTTATCTTTGCAAGTCTCTTCGAATTATCAGTTTGGTTTGGCCTACTAGATTGATCTTTCTTGCCATGGGAGAAGTGCTTAGCTTAGGGTTCAATCTTGCGGTGTTCTTACCCAGTGACAGAAAGGGTTGCAAGACACGTATTGTATTGTTTCCATCGAGGATAACAAGATGGGGTTTATATCATATTGCATGAGTTTATCCCTCTACATCATGTCATCTTGCTTAATGCGTTGCTCTGTTCTTATGAACTTAATACTCTAGATGCATGCTAGATAGCGGTCGATGTGTGGAGTAATAGTAGTAGATGCTGGCAGGAGTCGGTCTACTTGTTATGGACGTGATGCCTATATACATGATCATGCCTAGATAATCTCATAACTATGCGCTTTTCTATCAATTGCTCGACAGTAATTTGTTCACCCACCGTAATACTTATGCTATCTCGAGAGAAGCCTCTAGTGAAACCTATGGCCCCCGGGTCTATCTCTTATCATCTTTGCTTTCAATCTATCTTTATTTGCATCTTTACTTTTTGCATATATATTACAAAATACCAATATTATTATCTCTCTATTAGATCTCACTTTCGCAAGAGGCCGTGAAGGGATTGACAACCCCTTTATCGCATTGGTTGCGAGTTCTCAGTTT
>NW_021215960.1:0-998 GCF_002162155.2 Triticum dicoccoides | reverse complement strand
TTCTCTCACCACAAGACCACATCCACATCCTTACTACATCCAATGGTTCAACAACAGCGGCAAGGTTAAGGTAACACGTACTGTTCGTGTGCATTTTAGTATCTCTACATATGCTGATTATGTTGATTGTGATGTGGTACCTATGCAAGCATGTTCCTTATTACTTGGTAGACCATGGCAATTTGATAAAAATTCTGTACACCATGGTAGAAACAATCACTATACTCTTGTTCATAAGGATAAAAATATTACTTTGCTTCCTATGACTCCTGATTCCATTTTGAAAGATGATATTAATAGAGCTAATAAAGCAAAAAAGGAGACGAATAAGAGTGAAAATCAGATTGTGGCAAAAGAATTTGAGCAGCAAATGAAGCCTAATAATAAACCATCTAGTGTTGCTTCTGAAATTAAATTGAAAAGTGCATGTTTATTTGCCACCAAATCTGATATTGATGAGCTAGATTTTAGCAAATCTGTTTGCTATGCTTTTGTGTGCAAAGAGGCATTATTTTCATTCGAGGACGTGCCTTCCTCTTTGCCTCCTGCTGTCACTAACATTTTGCAGGAGTTCGCTGACGTCTTTCCACAAGACGTGCGGGATTACCGCCTATTCGAGGGATTGAGCATCAGATTGACTTAATTCCCGGTGCTTCACTGCCAAACCGTGCACCATACCGTACCAATCCAGAGGAGACGAAGGAGATTATGCGTCAAGTACAAGAGCTTCTCGACAAAGGTTATATACGCGAATCCCTTAGTCCTTGTGTTGTTCCTATTATTCTAGTGCCGAAAAAGGATGGTACATCACGTATGTGTGTTGATTGTAGAGGCATTAATAATATTACTATTCGTTATCGTCATCCTATTCCTAGGCTAGATGATATGCTTGATGAATTGAGTGGCTCTACAATATTCTCCAAAGTTGATTTGCGTAGTGGATACCATCAAATTCGTATGAAATTGGGAGATGAATGGAAAACAGCATTTAAAACTAA
>NW_021215959.1:0-2915 GCF_002162155.2 Triticum dicoccoides | reverse complement strand
GATGGCCATCTTCGCCGTTACGTCCCCGGAGGCGTGGGCGGCGCTTCATACCAGCTTAGCCTCTCAGTCTCAGGCGTGTGCTCACTCCATACGCACTGAGCTGGCCGAGACCAAACTTGGCGAGCTCAGCATCACGGACTACTTCAACAAGATGACCAGCCTCGCTGACACGTTGGCCTCCATTGGTCAGCCGCTTCTTCTTGAGGAATTCACCACGCATGTGCTTAACGGTCTTGATGATGACTATGATAATCTCATTGAGAACGTCCACGGCCGCGATGATCCGCTCCCGCCTCGAGAGCTCTATGCGCGCTGCTACCTCTTGAGCACTGCGTTGGATCTCCCCGAAGAGGAGAGGATGATGCAGTAAAGTAGCGTAAGTATTTCCCTCAGTTTTTGAGAACCAAGGTATCAATCCAGTAGGAGACCACGCACAACTCCCTCGTACCTACACAAAACGATAGCAACTCGCAACCAACGCTTAGGGGTTGTCAATCCCTTCACGGTCACTTACGAGAGTGAGATCTGATAGAGATAATATTTTTGATATTTTTGATAGATAGATGCAAAGTAAAAAGTAAAGGAAAAGTAAAAAGAAAGCAAGTAAATAAAGTGATATAGATTGATATGATGAGAATAGACCCGGGGGTCATAGGTTTCACTAGTGGCTTCTCTCGAGAGCATAAGTATTCTACGGTGGGTGAACAAATTACTGTTGAGCAATTGACAGAATTGAGCATAGTTATGAGTATATCTAGGCAATGATCATGTATATAGGCATCACGTCCAAAACAAGTAGATCGAAACGATTCTGCATCTACTACTATTACTCCACTCATCGACCGCTATCCAGCATGCGTCTAGAGTATTAAGTAAAAACAAAGTAACGTCGTAAGCAAGATGACATGATGTAGAGGGATAAATTCATGCAATATGATAAAAAAACATCTTGTTATCCTCGATGGCAACAATACAATACATGCCTTTCAACTCTTTCTGTCACTGAGCAAGGACACCGCAAGATTGAACCCAAAGCTAAGCACTTCTCCCATTGCAAGAACTACCAATCTAGTTGGCCAAACCAAATAAGATAATTTGAAGAGACTTGCAAAGATAACTCAATCATACATAAAAGAATTCAGAGAAGAATCAAATATTTTCCATAGATAAGCTGGATCATAAACCCACAATTCATCGGTCTCAACAAACACACCGCAAAAAGAAGATTACATCGAATAGATCTCCACGAGAGATGGGGAGAACATTGTATTGAGATCCAAAAAGAGAGAAGAAGCCATCTAGCTACTAGCTATGGACCCGAAGGTCTGAAGTAAACTACTCACACTTCATCGGAGGGGCTATGGTGATGATGTAGAAGCCCTCCATGGTAGATGCCCCCTCCGGCGGAGCTCCAGAACAGGCCCCAAGATGGGATCTCGTGGATATAGAAAGTTGTGGCAGTGGAATTAGGTTTTTGGCTCCTCTTCTGATCGTTCGGGGATATGTAGGTATATATAGGAGGAAGGAGTACGTCGGTGGAGCTCTGAGGGGCCCACGAGGTAGGGGGCGCGCCCTCCACCCTCGTGACCGCCTCTGGTGCTTCTTGGAGTAGGGTCCAAGTCTCCTGGGTAACGTTCGGTTGGAAATCACGACCCCGAAGGTTTCATTCCGTTTGGACTCCGTTTGATATTCTGTTTCTTCGAAATACTGAAAAAGGCAAAAAACAGCAATTCTGGGCTGGGCCTCCGGTTAGTAGGTGAGTCCCAAAAATAATATAAAAGTGGAAAATAAAGCCCAATATAGTCCAAAAAATTAGATAAAGTAGCATGGAGCAATAGAAAATTATAGATGCGTTGGAGACGTATCAAGCATCCCCAAGCTTAATTCCTGCTCGTCCTCGAGTAGGTAAATGATAAAAAAGAATTTTTGATGCGGAGTGATACTTTGGCATAATTTCAATGTAAATATTCTTAATTATGATATGAATATTCAGATCCAAAAGATTCAAGACAAAAGTTCATATTGACATAAAAATAATAATACTTCAAGCATACTAATCAAAGCAATCATGTCTTCTCAAAATAGCATGGCAAAAGAAAGTCCATCCCTACAAAATCATATAGTTAGGCTATGCTTCATTTTCGTCACACAAAGATGTTTCCAACTTCTATACCCCCGACGACAAGCCAAGCAATTGTTTCATACTTAAATAATCTCAAACTTTATCAACCTTCACGCAATACATGAGCGTGAGCCATGGATATAGCACTATGGGTGGAATAGAATATGATGATGGGGATTGTGTGGAGAAGACAAAAAAGAAGAAAGTCTCACATTGACGAGGCTAATCAACGGGCTATGGAGATGCCCATCAATTGATATCAACATGAGGAGTAGGGATTGCCATGCAACGGATGCACTAGAGCTATGAATGCTCAACAAAAGAAAACTAGTGGGCGTGCAACCAACTTGCTTGCTCACGAAGACCTAGGGCATTTTGAGGAAGCCCATCATAGGAATATACAAGCCAAGTTCTATAATGAAAAATTCCCACTAGTATATGAAAGTGATAACACATGAGACTCACTACATGAAAAGCATGGTGCTACTTTGAAGCACAATATATGAGACTCACCACATGAAGAACAAGGTGCTACTTTGAAGCACAAGTGTGGAAAAAGAGATAGTAGCATTGCCCTTTTTCTTTTTTGGGGGGCCTTTTTTTTGGCCTTTCTTTTTTCTTTTTTTATATGGGCAATGCTCTAATAATGATGATCATCACACTTCTATAAATTACAACACAAGGATTACAACTCGAAACTTAGAACACGATATGACTCTATATGAATGCCTCCGGCGGTGTACCGGGATGGTGCAATGAATCAAGAGTGACATGTATAAAAATAATGCTTGGT
>NW_021215958.1:0-1041 GCF_002162155.2 Triticum dicoccoides | reverse complement strand
AAAAAAAACGAAAATTAAAAAGAAATGAAAATGTAATTAATAAAAACATTAATTAGCTAATTAATTAATTAGTAAAATACTTAAGTTAATTAATCATGTTTAAATTAATCTAATTAATTACTTAATTTAATTAAGCAGTAATCAATCAGCTAAACCCTACTTAAACTAAAAAGTGTATGACATGCGGGACCCACACGTAGTTGACTCAGTCAACTGCGCAGTTGACTGCTGACGTCAGCATGTTGTCATGCTGACGTCATCTTTTACTATTCTGGATAATGTTGAGATAAATAATTAAATAAATCCTGAAAATGATTTAAATCTTTTAAAATTAATAGAAAATAAACCGTAGCTCCGATGAAAAAACTTTGTACATGAAAGTTGCTCAGAACGACGAGACGAATTCGGATACGCAGTCCGTTCGTCCGCCACACCCCCCTAACCTATCGAACCCGCAACTTTCCCCCTCCGGCTCCTCTGCCCGAGAACACGAAACACCGGGAATACTTTCCCGGATGTTTTCCCCCCTTCACCGGTATCACCTACTACCGCGTTAGGGCACACCGAACACCGCGTATTGCCTTGATATATTTTGTGGTGCTTTGTTTGCTCTGTATTCATTATTTCTTCCCCCTCTTCTCTCTGGTAGACTACGAGACCGACGCTGCTGCTGACCAGTTCGACTACGGAGTTGACGACCCCTCCTTCTTGCCAGAGCAACCAGGCAAGCCCCCCCCCCCTTGATCACCAGATATCGCCTATTCTCCTCTATACTGCTTGCATTAGAGTAGTGTAGCATGTTACTGCTTTCCGTTAATCCTATTCTGATGCATAGCCTGTCATTGCTGCTACAGTCATTGATACCTTACCCGCAATCCTAAATGCTTAGTATAGGATGCTAGTTTATCATCATTGGCCCTACATTCTTGTCAGTCTGCCTTGCTATACTATCGGGCCGTGATCACATTGGGAGGTGATCACGGGTATATACTATACATACATACATACTATACAGATGGTGACTAAAGTCGGGTCAGCTCA
>NW_021215957.1:0-1351 GCF_002162155.2 Triticum dicoccoides | reverse complement strand
TCTTCTTTGCAAGGATGCTTTCCAAACTCATTTGTGGCAGAAGTTGGCATTTTCTTCTCCATTCTGTTATTCCAATGATATATCTTCTATTATTTCTTTCGGAGGCATTGTGACATTGCTCTTTTCACTCACCATCTCGATTCGTGAGGATCGTGTTCTTTTCTTGCTTATCCATTTAACCGGAGTGTCGTGTTTTCATTCGAGTTCTCTAATCTTATCAAGTTTTCCCTCCTTCCTCAACTGGAGAGCTGTCTGAAATCCTTCTTACCCATTGTGCCATTCTTTCAATAGTTCCGGAGGCAGTGTGTTGTTGATTTCATCAAGTAACATCCCATCTTCTCAAGTTCATGTTCTATTCCTTCCATGTTCAACCGGAGTACTGCCCGAATTCTTCCCCTCTCATCTTGTTTTAACCGGAGTGGTTTCGAATTCTATCTTTTCCATTAAACTCTTGATTCATGTCTTTGCAACCTTCAAGTTCTCGTAATGTTCCTTGTTCCTCTTTCTAACGGATTGTTTGCAATCTCGTTCATCTCCTTTGTATTCTTTCTTTCAATTTGTTCAACCTCTCAAGGTTCTTTGGTTTCACTCATTGGTCAAAGAAGCAACTTAGTTTTACCTCTTCTCTTCCTCTTCCATTTCTCTCCGGTGCCATCCTAGATCTCGGGACGAGATCCTCTTGTAGTGGTGGAGTGTTGTAACGCCCCGAGACCGATGCTTCAAAAGACTTCCAGCTATTCCGAGTTTCGTCGTGTGATTTGTTTTATTTGTTGCATTCATCCTTGCATCATGTGCATTGCATCTTGTCATCATGCCATCATGCCATTTAATTTTTAAAACCTCAACTAAATAAATTGTATGGAATTTTTGATCCATTTAAATCGAGGGACTCACATGGTGACTTCTCTTTATAACATATCCTCCAATATTAGGGAGCTATAGTAAATATTTCATTTTTTGGAAATCACCATAACACACTTGCAAAATATCCAATGCCTTTGTTGTCTTAATTCTTGATCTCCAACTTTGCCATTTATTCTTTCATCATTTTCCGGAGCTCCACCAAAAATCCGAACATTTTTGGACTTTCCTTTTATCAAGTCCTAGTTCAAAACCATTTGAATTAAATTCAAATGAGTTTGAATTTAAATCTTGCAATCATGGCCTTTCTATTTTTCTTGGATCAAACTCATTTTTGTGAGTCCATGAAATTAACCCCATGCCCAAACTCCTTAACCTTTTCTTCACAACTTTTCATTCCTTGCATATTTTTCCTGTTATGGAAAATAAGTGAGAGGGACAGAGGCTGGCTCTAGCCGACCTCTTGGACCTCCCAGGCCCAGCCTCCAAG
>NW_021215956.1:0-1698 GCF_002162155.2 Triticum dicoccoides | reverse complement strand
TCACTCTAGCCCATCACCCAGATGAACCAGACCTGACCCGACTCTAAGCATAGCAGGCATAGCAAGGTAGGAACAACACATACATATGGCTCAATCAACTCCTACACATGCTAGTGGGTTTCATCTAGTTACTGTGGCAATGACAGGTTATGCAGAGGAAATGGGTTCAACTACCGTAGCACACAGCAGTTTGAATCGCGTTGTCTTAATGCAGTAAAAGAGAGCAGGAGCGAGAACATGGGATTGTATCGATATGATCAAATGGTTGGTTGCTTGCCTGATGGTTCGATGCACTGATACGGTTCTTCGTTAGGGTAATCACGGTACTCCTCGGAGGTAGAACCTGTCGCAAAGGACACCGATACACAACCATCACCAAACAATGTGCAACAATATGATGCATGCATGAAACATGGCAATATGAGTGTGTTGGGCTAATGCAACTAAGACCAGAAGGGTTTGAACCAATTTGAATCAAAGATTCAAATTTTAAACTCAAACATGGCCTTTTAAAGTGCTTTTCCTTGTTCTGCATTAAACATCAAGTTAACTTGTTTAGTCATGCATGAAAATAGTATAGATGGATAGATTGGATTTTTCTGATCATTTTTCATACATAATTTGTCTGATTTGGAGTTACAGAATAAAAGTTATGAATTTTTGAAGTTTAAATTATATTCTGGAATTTCCTGATTTAATTTAAATCCAGAAATATATATATTGCGCCAGCATGACGTCAGCACGACGTCAGCGGTCAACTGCGGCTGGCTGGGGTCAAACCTGACGTGTGGGGTCCACACGTCAGTAACAGGGGGGTTTAACAGAGGTTAGTTTAATCCTAATTAAGAGTTAGTGGCGCTGGGGCCCACTGGTCAGTGTCAGGGGGGTTAATTAACAGTGATTAGCGCTAAGCTAACCACCTGGCCGACGGGGCCCACGCGTCAGTGACTCTGGGGGGGTCAAACCCCAGGTCGAACAAGTCAAACCCGCCGGCGGTTAGTCGCCGGCGAGGTCCGCGGCGTACATGTGCCCCGGGTTTCCTCTGTGGTGCTCCAAACGGCGTGCGGCTAGGTGCGTTGGAAAGCTAGCTTGATGGCGCGTCGGGCGGTGGCCGTGGCTGGGCCTGGGGTGGCCGGAGTCGACGGCGGCGAGCTCGGCTGCGGCCGCCGGGGTTCGGTCGTGCACGGAAACGTGGTTGGAGCTCGAAGGTGAGCGAGGCAAGGCGCTAGGGATGCTCTATGGGGCCTTACGAACTTGTTGGACTCGCCGGGGTGACCAAATGGTCACCGGAGCTACGTCGACGGCGAGCTCGGCGACGGCGGAGGTTCGGCCGTGGTGGGAAACGGAGTTACGGCGCGGGAACGAGGGGGAGAAGAGAGGGAAACGGTGGCGGAGCTCACCGCGGTTGCAGCGGGCGTCGAAGCGGGCTCGGGGACGCACTGGAGACGGCGAATCGACGGCGATGGTGGTCGGAGCCCGAGGAGGAAGACAATGGCGACGGCGGCTCCACAGGGCGTCCGGCGTCTTGTGGCTTGACGGAGAGCTTCAGGGCGAGGGGGCGGAGCTCCTGCGCGAGTCGGGGAGGCGAGGGAAGGCCGGTAGCGGCGGCTATGGCGAACGGCGGCGATGGGTGCGTTCGGACGCGGGAGTGAGAGAGCGAGGGAGAGGAGAGGAAGAACCGGGGGAGAGTGAGAGAGT
>NW_021215955.1:0-2619 GCF_002162155.2 Triticum dicoccoides | reverse complement strand
GTCGTCAACTCCTCCTCTGCCCTCGTGCCCGGATCCGGCTCCCTCTCCCTCCTCCTCCTTGGAACGGCAAGTCCGGCGACCCTCCGGCGACCTCGAAGCTCCGGCGAACAGTGATCCCGACGAACCTCGTATTCTGCACCGGCTGGATCTGGATCTGAGATCCCGTTTGGGTTGACTTTTGCCCAAAACCCTAGTTTATTTGCTCCTATTCATCGCATCGTATCTCCGCATCCGTAGCTCCGTTTTGGGCATATAGCATGTCAAAATGTTCGTCTCAGAGACCACATCATATCATTCCATTGCATCATTTTGATTTGAGTTCATCTTGATGCCCGAAATGTTGTTAGAAGAGTGCTACTTGAGTTAATTGTCAGATATGCTACTCCGTTTAGATATTTGTCATTTTTTCCATGATTATTGTGTGCATGATATGCCCCTGAGCTCTACATATGTTTTGTTAAGGGTTTTGCCATATTTCCAGAGGTGCAACCCATGTATTTTTGTGATGTGTTTGGTGACTAGCACAAGCTTGCAAAGTGAGGCACTTGGTAATGCTGATTTCAGGGACTTAGCATTTCCACTAAGTCCTTGAGCTGTTTATCTCAATATGCCATATGTTCATGTTGTTTCCTAGTGATCCGTGCCTCTTTTGAGGATAATCAGTAAGGATGTTTTGTTAATCTTGTAGTTCTCTATCCATCCATGTCTTTGTTTGCAATTATGGAGCACCCTAGCTTGAGTCAATCGAGCTCTACTTTTGCTATTTCGTGAATCTGGGCAGATTGTCTACTTGTTAGCGATTTTGCCGATGATGTTGTAGTTGATCCGTGCATGCTATGTTATTGTTATTGCCATTTCTAGCTTGTATTTTGTGTATTTTTGACGGGTGTATGCTTAGATGGTCATGCCTTGCTCTGTAGTGAGTGCATCGAGCTCGTAAACATGCCTACTTGATATCTGTTTCAGCATGCTCCAGTTTTCACGAAGTCTGAGAACTGATTATGTTTTTGCCATGTTCACATGCTTGCAATTGTATTTTCTGATCCCTTTTGGCTCAAGGTCACTAAGGGACTTTTGTTAAGCTCTTTGAGTAGCTCCATGCCATGCTTTACTTTGCCATGTTTAGGTCCTGTAGCATATAGTTTTGTTGCTCCGAAGAGTGCTATCTGATCTGAAATTCCAGACAAGTGTTAATTTCACTAAGTCTGAAATCTGTTTACCATATGCATTTTTGCCATGCTTGTTTGAACCTGTTATTGGATGATTTGGCCGTAGCTCAGTGCTAGACTTTTGTTAAGAATCATGAATGCATCCCTTCCATGTATTTTGATGCCATGTTTGAGTGCTGTAGCATGTTCATCTTGTTGCATTTATATGGCTACTTGTTGTAAATTGCAGAACATGGTCATATTTGAATTGCTTGCCATTTCCAAACCGTAACTCCGATTCCGGCGTTCTTTATATTGTTTTCAAGCGATTTCATCTCATATTTCCAGTGGCACACTTGGATTTCCATGTTGAGGCCAGGTTCATGCATTCCTTGTCACATCTTGCATATGCATCCCGCATCGCATCCCGCATAGCATACCATCCTTGCATCATATTGTTTGAGCTATGCACGTGGTTGATTGTGTTCCGTTTGCTTGTTTGTCTTGTTTGGGTAGAGCCGGGAGACGAGTTTGCTAACAAGGATCCCGTTGAGTTTCCTTTCGAGGATCCAGTCAACTCTGACAACTTTGCAGGCAAGATGATCATACCCTCGAAATCACTACTATCTTTGCTTTGCTAGATGCTCGCTCTTTTTCTATGCCAATGCTACGATGCCTACCATTTTCTTTCAAGCCTCCCAAATTGCCATGTTCAGCCTCTAACCCACCATGTCCTAGCAAACCGTTGATTGGCTATGTTACCGCTTTGCTCAGCCCCTTTTATAGCGTTGCTAGTTGCAGGTGAAGATTGGAGACCGTTCCTTGTTGGAACATTTATTTACTTGTTGGGATATCATTATATTATCTTGTTATCTTAATGCATCTATATACTTGGTAAAGGGTGGAAGGCTCGGCCTCTCGCCTAGTGTTTTGTTCCACTCTTGCCACCCTAGTTTCCGTCATATCGGTGTTATGTTCCCGGATTTTTGCGTTCCTTACGCGGTTGGGTTATAATGGGAACCCCTTGATAGTTCGCCTTGATTAAAGCTTTTCCAGCAATGCCCAACCTTGGGTTTACCATTTGCCACCTAGCCTCTTTTTCCCTTGGGTTTCCGGAGCCCGAGGGTCATCTTATTTTAGCCTCCCCCCTGGGCCAGTGCTCCTTTGAGTGTTGGTCCAAATTAGAGTCCTGTGCAGCGCCCCCTCGGGGAAACTCGAGGTTTGGTTTTAGTTGTATGGAGCGCTCATCTGAGTGCGCCCTGAGAACGAGATATGTGCAGCTCCTATCGGGATTTGTCGGCACATTCGGGCGGTGTTGCTGGTCTTGTTTTAACCTGTCGAAGTGTCTTGAAGAACCGAGGTACCGAGTCTGATCGGAACATCTCGGGAGGAGGTCTATTCCTTCGTTGACCGTGAGAGCTTGTCATGGGCTAAGTTGGGACTCCCCTGCAGGGATTTGAAGTTTCGAAAG